>NW_027461670.1:0-203657 GCF_050947455.1 Rhinoderma darwinii
ATTCATAAGAAAAGAGGGTAAGGGTCCCGTTCCTAGGGAAACTGCTGGATACGCTAGATGATAGTTTCAGTCAATTCGTTTAAACCATGGGGCACCAAGGTATCTAATTTGTAGATCCAATAGACCTCTCTTTTGCACAAAGAGTTCAACCTGTTGGGAAGGTGCGCATCTATTTGGTGAATTGGGGTTATTTTAAAACACCCAAAATCCCCGTTATTCTTAAATGTGCAATGTTTTGAGACACTGTGCATGAGGAATATGTCTCCAGATGTTTACGGTCTTTATAGACTAGGTGGTGGAAGGTGTTGATGAAGTTACCTTGATTTTCTACAGGGTAAAATTTAGATTGCGGTTTCAGCTCAGTGTGTAGGTAGGGGTCGGTATGTTCAATGGAGGTGGTGTCGCATACAGCAGGTGCGGTTTTACATGCCCCCAGCTGGAAATGGTGTTTGAAGGTCAGTTTTCTTATGAAACGGTGAAGATCAAGAAATAGATCAAAGCCACTTGCAGGTGCTGCTCGGCAAAAGGAGAGTCCTTTCTTAAGTAACAATGTTTCTGATGGAGTTAATGTGTAATTGGAGAGATTAAAGATGGAAGTATCACTTTCTGCTATGGGTACAAGAGTAGCCCCTAGTTATGCTAACATCTTCCTTCATGGAGGCTTTCGAGGAACTACACATTTGGGAAAAAAAAAACTTTTTTTGCTCTACATCCGTCTATATCGCAGATATATTGACGATTTATTTTTGATCTGGGATGGGGACCACGAAAGTGCTAGCCATTTCTGTCATTCCCTTAATATCAACAATTGGGGGATTCATTTTACTTACACTATCAAACAGGACACTATCGATTACCTTGATTTATCAATCTCAATAACAGAGGAAAAAAACACCACCTGTACACACTTCAAAACCGTAGATACTAATAGCTTGTTATGAAGTTCCATACTTATTGCTTAATGTAACTATATTATATTGTGTATTCCGTCTTGCATTTGGATATAGCAATTCATGATATGATTACCTTCTCGGCTGATCCTGTTAAATGATACTTTTAGATAATTTTTCTTTCCTTGAATGTCTTTGACTCCTGTCCTTTAACTATGCTATGTAATTATATAGTTAATTGACTTGACTCAAATTTTAAATTAATAAATTTGTACCTTTATACATAACTCTACCTAGTGTGCGCTGGTTATGTCCAATATATGTTTTTCTTTTTTTCTGTTTTTTCATACTAATAGCTACTGTAACGGCAGGGGGTAGGGAGACGGACAAGTGAGCCCTAATCTACCCGCCACTCTGTCCCTGCCTACTTGCAACGACCCGCCCTAGCGACGGGGTACAACTGGGCGGCGGTCCCTGCGCTCAGTAAGTGCACGACAAACACGACAAACATACAAGGAACACAAGCAAGGAAAAGGGGCCGTTGCCCACGGCAACACCGTGAGCAACCAGAGTGGTGAACGAGCCGAGTCAAGCCAGGAGTGTGCGAGGTACAAAACGAAAAGCAGAAGAGTAGTCGGTAAGCCAGGGTCGGTATGGAGCAGGATCAAAAATAGCAGGAGCTGTAGCTGGGCCAGGAACCACAAGGAAAGAAACAAAAGCAATAACAAGCACCGAGGGACAGGAAGTGCAGGCTTAAATAGACCGAGGGCGGGAGCTAGCTGAGTCTGGCCAGGTTACGATAGGCTCTCCCACTCCTAAGCCTGCCAGCCTGAATGGTGGAAGCAGGAGTCAGTCTCAGGTATGTATTCTCAGGTGCTGACTGATTAGTTCTGGGAGTTAACCCCGCTGTGCCTGGCAGATCCTTTACAGTACCCCCCCTTTTATGAGGGGCCACCGGACCCTTTCTAAGTGGACCTGGCTTACTGGGGAAACGCAGGTGGAACCTCCTGACCAATACCCCAGCGTGAACATCCCGGGCGGGTACCCAAGTCCTCTCCTCAGGCCCATATCCTCTCCAGTGGACCAGGTACTGGAGGGAGCCTTGGACCATCTTGCTGTCCACAATCTTGGCCACCTCGAATTCCACCCCCTCAGGGGTGAGAACGGGAACAGGAGGTCTCCTCGAGGGAGCCAAGGACGGGGAGCAGCGTTTGAGGAGGGAGGCATGAAACACGTCGTGTATCCGAAAAGACGGGGGTAACTCCAGCCGGAAGGAGACAGGATTGAGGACCTCAATGACCTTATACGGCCCAATAAACCGGGGAGCAAACTTCTTGGACGGAACCTTGAGACGCAAGTTCCTAGACGACAACCACACCAGATCCCCGACCATAAACAGGGGGTTAGCAGAACGTTTTTTATCAGCCTGAGTTTTTTGTACGCTCTGGGACACCTCTAGGTTTTTCTGAACCTGGGCCCAGACTGTGCACAGTTCCCGATGAACGACCTCTACCTCAGGATTGTTGGAACTACCAGGTGAAACGGAGGAGAACCGTGGATTAAACCCAAAATTACAAAAAAAAGGAGAGACCCCTGACGAGTTACTGACCTGGTTATTAAGGGAAAATTCGGCGAGGGGAATGAAAGAGACCCAATCAAATTGACACTCAGAGTCAAAACACCTTAAGTATTGTTCTAGAGACTGATTAGTCCTCTCCGTTTGGCCATTGGTTTCAGGATGGAAGGCAGAGGAGAAGGACAGATCAATCCCCAACTTCATACAGAAGGCTCTCCAAAACAATGAAACAAATTGTACCCCTCTGTCCGAAACAATATTGACAGGGACCCCATGGAGACGCAGGATATGTTTGACAAACAAGGTAGCCAACGTTTTGGCGTTGGGTAGTTTCTTGAGGGGCACAAAGTGGCACATCTTACTGAAGCGGTCCACCACCACCCACACCACTGACTTGCCTTGGGATGGAGGCAAATCGGTGATAAAATCCATGGAGATATGTGTCCAAGGTCTCTGGGGAATGGGCAACGAACGCAGTAAGCCCGCTGGTCGGGACCTGGGAGTCTTGGACCTAGCACAAACCTCACAAGCGGCGACGTAGGCCTTAACGTCTTTAGGCAACCCAGGCCACCAATAATTTCTGGTAATGAGGTGTTTGGTACCCAGGATGCCTGGATGGCCAGATAGTGCGGAGTCATGATTTTCCCTAAGTACCCTTAGCCGGAATTGCAGGGGAACAAACAGCTTGTTCTCAGGAAGGTTCCCGGGAGCTGCACCTTGATCAGCAGCAATTTCAGAGACTAAATCAGAATCGATCGAGGAAATGATTATACCTGGAGGCAAAATACAAGCAGGATCTTCCTCCGAAGGAGGGCTGGCCATGAAGCTACGCGACAGTGCATCAGCCTTAATATTTTTAGACCCAGCCCTATAGGTAACCAAAAAATTGAATTTGGTAAAAAATAACGCCCATCGAGCTTGTCTCGGGTTTAGCCTCCGGGCAGATTCTAGGAACACCAGATTCTTGTGGTCGGTAAGGACCGTTACCTGGTGCCTAGCCCCCTCCAGGAAGTGGCGCCACTCTTCAAATGCCCATTTAATGGCTAAGAGTTCGCGGTTGCCAATATCATAGTTACTTTCAGTTGGCGAAAACTTCCTGGAGAAGTAGGCACAGGGGCGGAGATGGGTGAGGGACCTGGTACCCTGGGACAAGACAGCCCCCACTCCCACCTCAGATGCGTCAACTTCCACGATAAATGGCTCCATTTGGTTGGGCTGAACCAGCACCGGGGCCGAGACAAAGCACTTCTTAAGGACCTCAAAAGCCTGGACAGCCTCAGGAGGCCAGTGGAGGAGATCAGCACCTTTGCGAGTGAGGTCCGTAAGGGGCTTAGCGATGACCGAGAAGTTAGCAATAAATCTCCTGTTATAATTAGCAAACCCCAAAAAACACTGTAACGCCTTCAGGGAGGCAGGTTGGACCCATTCCGCCACAGCCTGAACCTTGGCGGGGTCCATGCGGAATTCATGAGGAGTGAGGATTTGACCCAAAAATTGAATCTCCTGTACCCCAAACACACATTTTTCGGTTTTGGCAAACAGTTTATTTTCCCGAAGGACCTGGAGCACCTTCCTGACATGCTACACGTGGCAGGACCAGTCCTTGGAAAACACCAGTATGTCATCAAGGTACACTACCAGAAAAATCCCCAGGTAATTTCTCAAAATCTCATTTATGAAATTCTGGAAGACCGCAGGGGCATTACACAACCCAAAGGGCATGACGAGGTATTCGAAATGGCCTTCGGGCGTGTTAAACGCAGTCTTCCACTCATCCCCCTCTTTGATGCGAATAAGGTTATACGCCCCCCGTAGATCCAATTTAGAAAACCATTGGGCCCCCTGAACCTGATTAAAGAGATCAGGAATCAAAGGAAGGGGATACTGGTTCCTTACCGTGACCTTATTCAGGCTACGGTAGTCAATGCATGGCCTAAGACCACCATCCTTCTTCCCCACGAAGAAGAAGCCAGCACCTACCGGAGAAGAAGAGGGACGAATGTAACCCTTGGCCAGGGATTCCTGGATATACACTCTCATAGCTTCACGTTCGGGACAAGAAAGATTAAATATCCTACCCTTAGGAAGCTTAGCTCCTGGTACCAATTCGATAGCGCAATCGTATTCTCTATGAGGAGGTAACACTTCGGAGGCCTCCCTAGAGAAAACATCAGCGAAGTCCTGAACAAACTCGGGTAGCGTATTCGCCTCCTTAGGGGGAAAAATAGAATTAACAGAAAAACATGACGTCAAGCATTCATTACCCCATTTGGTTAGCTCCCCAGTATTCCAGTCAAACGTAGGATTATGCAACTGCAACCAGGGAAGACCTAGAACCAAATCGTACGATAATCCCTGCATCAACAGTACAGAGCATTGCTCCAAATGCATGGAGCCAACAAGGAGTTCAAAAACAGGGGTATGCTGTGTAAAAAAACCATTAGCAAGAGGAGTGGCGTCGATACCCACTACCGGGACAGGTTTAGGCAAATCAATAAGAGGCATAGCAAGGGACATAGCAAATTCCACAGACATGATATTAGTAGAGGACCCTGAATCCACGAAAGCACTGCCGGTAGCAGACCTACCACCAAAAGAGACCTGAAAGGGAAGCAAGATCTTAGTACGTTTCATATTTACGGGAAACACCTGTGCGCCCAAGTGACCTCCCCGATGATCACTTAGACGCGGAAGTTCTCTGGCTGCAACCTTACGCTTAGGACAGTTGTTCACTTGATGCTTGTCGTCCCCACAGTAGAAGCAGAGACCATTCTTCCTGCGGAATTCTCTACGTTGTTGGGGGGACACGGAGGCCCCGAGTTGCATAGGTATCTCTGAATCTTTCGGGGAGGAACGAAGCAACGGAGCTTCGGGAGGCATCATGGGGGAGTCGGAGGAGAAAACACATAAACGTTCACGTTGTCGTTCCCTGAGACGTCGGTCAAGTCGTATCGCTAAAGCCATAACCTGGTCTAGGGAGTCAGAAGAGGGATAGCTAACTAGCAGGTCTTTCAGGGCATTCGACAGACCCAACCTAAACTGGCACCTTAAGGCAGGGTCATTCCACCGAGAAGCTACGCACCACTTCCGGAAGTCAGAGCAATACTCCTCAACAGGTCTCTTACCCTGACTTAAGGTCACCAGCTGACTCTCGGCAAAGGCAGTCCTGTCAGTCTCGTCATAAATAAGTCCGAGAGCAGAAAAGAAACAATCAACGGAGGAAAGTTCAGGGGCGTCAGGAGCCAAGGAGAAGGCCCACTCTTGGGGCCCTTCCTGGAGCCGGGACATAATTATACCCACCCGCTGGCTCTCAGAACCTGAGGAATGAGGCTTTAAACGAAAGTAAAGCCTACAACTCTCCCGAAAGGAGAGAAAAGTCCTCCGGTCCCCTGAGAACCGGTCGGGCAACTTGAGGTGGGGTTCAAGAGGTGCGGTGCGGGGAACTACCAGGGTAGCATCAGGCTGGTTGACCCTCTGAGCCAGGGCCTGGACCTGTAGGGAGAGACCCTGCATTTGCTGAGCCAGGGTCTCACGGGGATCCATAGTGGTGTCAGGGACCAGGGGTAGACTAGGTATGGGCTTGTTATTATGTAACGGCAGGGGGTAGGGAGACGGACAAGTGAGCCCTAATCTACCCGCCACTCTGTCCCTGCCTACTTGCAACGACCCGCCCTAGCGACGGGGTACAACTGGGCGGCAGTCCCTGCGCTCAGTAAGTGCACGACAAACACGACAAACATACAAAGGAACACAAGCAAGGAAAAGGGGCCGTTGCCCACGGCAACACCGTGAGCAACCAGAGTGGTGAACGAGCCGAGTCAAGCCAGGAGTGTGCGAGGTACAAAACGAAAAGCAGAAGAGTAGTCGGTAAGCCAGGGTCGGTATGGAGCAGGATCAAAAATAGCAGGAGCTGTAGCTGGGCCAGGAACCACAAGGAAAGAAACAAAAGCAATAACAAGCACCGAGGGACAGGAAGTGCAGGCTTAAATAGACCGAGGGCGGGAGCTAGCTGAGTCTGGCCAGGTTACGATAGGCTCTCCCACTCCTAAGCCTGCCAGCCTGAATGGTGGAAGCAGGAGTCAGTCTCAGGGATGTATTCTCAGGTGCTGACTGATTAGTTCTGGGAGTTAACCCCGAAGCTGTGCCTGGCAGATCCTTTACAGCTACCTCAACTATACTAGCGGGCAATACTCCAAGTGGATAAGCAATATCCCCTTTGGACAGTATAAAAGGATACGGAAGAATTGCACACTAAACAGCGACTTCCAAAAACAGAGTCGGGTGTTGTATAAACGTTTCAGAGAGAAGGGATATCCCAATTATGTACTAGCCCAAGCATACAAAAGAACGAACAAATTAACACAAAAAGAAAGCCTTCTATCGAAACCAGAAAAACAAAACACATTTCAAAATTCACATCATACAAGGAAGAGCCCGGCTTTTAAACTAGAGCTCAATTTTGATTTTAATTTTATCACCACATACAATATAGCTCACAAAAAAAATCAAGAATAGCCTGGCCAAACATCGGCACATCCTACAGGACGACCCCTTTCTTAAAAAGATTCTCCCCACGAAACACCTCCTGACATTTAGGAGAGCTCCCACTATTAAAAATATTTTAGCCCCCAGTAGTGTACATTTTCCACAAATTGGGACAAAACTTACTTTCAGCCCCAAATTAAGATCCAAGTGGGGAGTTTTAAATGTCTTTGTGCAATAGTGAGGTCTATTGGATCTACAAATTAGATACCTTGGTGCCCCATGGTTTAAACGAATTGACTTAAACTATCATCTAGCGTATCCAGCAGTTTCCCTAGGAACGGGACCCTTACCCTCTTTTCTTATGTCTCCCTCACATTGATATATATCCAGCACATACAATGGTTCCCTTTTTGATCTGGACCCCGTGACCCCAATAGGTGCAGTTACTTACCAATCTAAGATTTGAATTCCCCCACAGAACGGCTACCCACCCAGAATGAATAGCAATCAGCACCAAATAAACTTACCTCCGCTCCGTCTCTTCGTTTTTCCCTGTTGACTCCACTGAACTTCTACAGTCCCAGCAAGCGTCCGGATACCTTAGTTACAACATGGGACTACATTTCATTATAGTAGCTGTCTCTATAGAGCTCTCACTAGCCCTCCATAACTCCACCATAGCCTTCATCTCCCGGGCTACAGACCACTACCATTTCCAGTGGCACAATCATGCAGACTGCAGCAGGCCAGTTTCTTCATTTTATACACCAGTTTGAGTTAAAAAAAAAAAAAAAGTGCTAAAATCTGCCAGTTGTCAACTCTGCCTATATAATAAGTTTATAATTTTATTAACACCTACATGCCACTGTGAGCGGTTAAATAGGTGTGTCCCCTGTGTTACCTTTCTTATCTATACTGCAGTCTTTTTAGGTTTGTTTTTACTTTGACAGTCTGTGCTATCAGAATTCAAAGACCTTTTCAAACCAAGTAACCTTTAACCTGCCAAACACCTCTGTAAATCTCATCCATGACTTATCCAAACACCTCTACATGACTCATCCATGACTCATCCAAACACCTCTGCATGTCTCATCCATGACTCATCCATTACTTATCCAAACACCTCTGCATGACTCATCCATGACTCATCCAAATACCTCTACATGTCTCATCCATGACTCATCCATTACTTATCCAAACACCTCTGCATGACTCATCCAAATAACTCTACATGTCTCATCCATGACTCATCCAAACACCTCTACATGTCCCATCGATGACTCACCCAAATACCTCTACATGTCTCATCCATGACTCATCCATTACTTATCCAAACACCTCTGCATGACTCATCCATGACTCATCCAAATACCTCTACATGTCTCATCCATGACTCATCCAAACACCTCTGCATGACTCATCCATGACTCATCCAAACACCTCTACATGTCTCATCCAATCACCTCTGGATGACTCATCCATGACCCATCCAAACACCTCTGCATGTCTCATCCATGACTCATCCAAACACCTCTGCATGTCTCATCCATGACTCATCCAAACACCTCTACATGACTCATCCAATCACCTCTGCATGACTCATCCATGACCCATCCAAACACCTTTGCAGGTCTCATCCATGACTCATTCAAACACCTCTACATGTCTCATCTATGACTCATCCAAACACCTCTACATGTATCATCCATTACTTATCCAAACACCTCTGCATGACTCATCCAAACATGTCTCATCCAGGACTCTCCCAAACACCTCTACATGTCTCATCCATGACTCATCCATTACCTATCCAAACACCTCTGCATGACTCATCCATGACTCATCCAAATATCTCTACATGGTCTCATCCATGACTCATCCAAACACCTCTGCATGACTCATCCATGACTCATCCAAACAGCTCTGCATGACTCATCCATGACTCATCCAAACACCTCTGCATGTCTCATCTATGACTCATCCAAACACCTCTACATGGCTCGTCCATTACTCATCCAAACACCTCTGCATGTCCCATCCATGACTCATCGAAACATCTCTGCATGTCTCATCCATGTCTCATACAAACACCTCTGCATGTTCCATCCATGACTCATCGAAACATCTCTGCATGTCTCATCCATGACTCATCCAAACACCTCTACAAGACTCATCCATGACTCATCCAAACACCTCTACATGACTCATCCATGACTCATCCAAACACCTCTACATGTTTTAACCATGACTCATCCAAACACCTCTGCATCACTCATCCAAACACCTCTACATGTCTCATCCATGACTCATCCAAACACCTCTACATGTCTCATCCATGACTCATCCAAACACCTCTACATGTCTCATCCATGACTCATCCAAACACCTCTACATGTCTCTTCCATGACTCATACAAACACCTCTACATGTCTCATCCACGACTCATCCAAACACCTCTGCATCACTCATCCATGACTCATACAAACACCTCTACATGTCTCATCCATGACTCATCCAAACACATCTGCATGTCTCATCCATGACTCATCCAAGCACCTCTACATGTCTCATCCATTACTCATCCAAACAACTCTACATGTCTCATACATGACTCATCCAAACACCTCTACATGACTCATCCATGACTCATCCAAACACCTCTACATGTCTCATCCATGACTCATCCAAACACCTCTACATGTCTCATACATGACTCATCCAAACACCTCTACATGATTCATCCATGACTCATCCAAAAAACTCTACATGTCTCATCCATGACTTATCCAAACACCTCTGCATGACTCATCCAAACACCTCTACATGTCTCATCCATGACTCATCCAAACCGTCTGCATCACTCATCCATGACTCATCCAAACACCTCTACATGTCTCATCCATGACTCATCCAAACACATCTGCATGTCTCAGCCATGACTCATCCAAGCATCTCTACATGTCTCATCCATGACTCATCCAAACACCTCTACATGTCTCATACATGACTCATCCAAACACCTCTACATGACTCATCCATGACTCATCCAAACACCTCTACATGTCTCATCCATGACTCATACAAACACCTCTATATGACTCATCCATGACTCATCAAAACACCTCTACATGTCTCATACATGACTCATCCAAACACCTCTACATGACTCATCCATGACTCATCCAAACACCTATACATGTCTCATCCATACACCTTTGCATGTCTCATCCATGACTCATCCAAACACCTCTACATGTCTCATCCGTGACTCATCCAAACACCTCTACATGTCTCATGCATGACTCATCCAAACACCTTTACATGTCTCATCCATGACTCATCCAAACCCCTCTACATGTCTCATCCATGACTCATCCAAACACCTCTACATGACTCATCCAATCACCTCTGCATGACTCATCCATGACCCATCCAAACACCTTTGCAGGTCTCATCTATGACTCATTCAAACACCTCTACATGTCTCATCTATGACTCATCCAAACACCTCTACATGTATCATCCATTACTTATCCAAACACCTCTGCATGACTCATCCATGACTCATCCAAACATGTCTCATCCAGGACTCTCCCAAACACCTCTACATGTCTCATCCATGACTCATCCATTACCTATCCAAACACCTCTGCATGACTCATCCATGACTCATCCAAATATCTCTACATGGTCTCATCCATGACTCATCCAAACACCTCTGCATGACTCATCCATGACTCATCCAAACAGCTCTGCATGACTCATCCATGACTCATCCAAACACCTCTGCATGTCTCATCTATGACTCATCCAAACACCTCTACATGGCTCGTCCATTACTCATCCAAACACCTCTGCATGTCCCATCCATGACTCATCGAAACATCTCTGCATGTCTCATCCATGTCTCATACAAACACCTCTGCATGTTCCATCCATGACTCATCGAAACATCTCTGCATGTCTCATCCATGACTCATCCAAACACCTCTACAAGACTCATCCATGACTCATCCAAACACCTCTACATGACTCATCCATGACTCATCCAAACACCTCTACATGTTTTAACCATGACTCATCCAAACACCTCTGCATCACTCATCCAAACACCTCTACATGTCTCATCCATGACTCATCCAAACACCTCTACATGTCTCATCCATGACTCATCCAAACACCTCTACATGTCTCATCCATGACTCATCCAAACACCTCTACATGTCTCTTCCATGACTCATACAAACACCTCTACATGTCTCATCCACGACTCATCCAAACACCTCTGCATCACTCATCCATGACTCATACAAACACCTCTACATGTCTCATCCATGACTCATCCAAACACATCTGCATGTCTCATCCATGACTCATCCAAGCACCTCTACATGTCTCATCCATTACTCATCCAAACAACTCTACATGTCTCATACATGACTCATCCAAACACCTCTACATGACTCATCCATGACTCATCCAAACACCTCTACATGTCTCATCCATGACTCATCCAAACACCTCTACATGTCTCATACATGACTCATCCAAACACCTCTACATGATTCATCCATGACTCATCCAAAAAACTCTACATGTCTCATCCATGACTTATCCAAACACCTCTGCATGACTCATCCAAACACCTCTACATGTCTCATCCATGACTCATCCAAACCCTCTGCATCACTCATCCATGACTCATCCAAACACCTCTACATGTCTCATCCATGACTCATCCAAACACATCTGCATGTCTCAGCCATGACTCATCCAAGCATCTCTACATGTCTCATACATGACTCATCCAAACACCTCTACATGACTCATCCATGACTCATCCAAACACCTCTACATGTCTCATCCATGACTCATACAAACACCTCTATATGACTCATCCATGACTCATCAAAACACCTCTACATGTCTCATACATGACTCATCCAAACACCTCTACATGACTCATCCATGACTCATCCAAACACCTATACATGTCTCATCCATACACCTTTGCATGTCTCATCCATGACTCATCCAAACACCTCTACATGTCTCATCCGTGACTCATCCAAACACCTCTACATGTCTCATGCATGACTCATCCAAACACCTTTACATGTCTCATCCATGACTCATCCAAACCCCTCTACATGTCTCATCCATGACTCATCCAAACAGCTCTACATGTCTCATCCATGACTCATCCAAACACCTCTACATGTCTCATCCATGACTCATCCAAACACCTCTACATGTCTCATCCATGACTCATCCAAACACCTCTGCATGTCTCATCCATGACTCATCCAAACACCTCTACATGTCTCATCCATGACTCATCCAAACACCTCTGCATGACTCATCCAAACACCTCTACATGTCTCATCCATGACTCATCTAAACACCTCTATATGTCTCATCCATGACTCATCCAAACACCTCTGCATGTCTCATCCATGACTCATCCAAACACCTCTACATGTCTCATCCATGACTCATCCAAACACCTCTACATGTCTCATCCATAACTCATCCAAACACCTCTGCATCACTCATCCAAACACCTCTACAAGACTCATCCATGACTCATCCAAACACCTCTACATGTCTCATCCATGACTCATCCAAACACCTCTGCATGACTCATCCAAGACTCATCCAAACACCTCTACATGTCTCATCCAATCACCTCTGGATGACTCATCCATGACCCATCCAAACACCTCTGCATGTCTCATCCATGACTCATCCAAACACCTCTGCATGTCTCATCCATGACTCATCCAAACACCTTTACATGACTCATCCAATCACCTCTGCATGACTCATCCATGACCCATCCAAACACCTTTGCAGGTCTCATCCATGACTCATTCAAACACCTCTACATGTCTCATCTATGACTCATCCAAACACCTCTACATGTATCATCCATTACTTATCCAAACAGTTCTGCATGACTCATCCATGACTCATCCAAACATCTCTACATGTCTCATCCAGGACTTTCCCAAACACCTCTACATGTCTCATCCATGACTCATCCATTACTTATCCAAACACCTCTGCATGACTCATCCATGACTCATCCAAATACCTCTACATGGTCTCATCCATGACTCATCCAAACACCTCTGCATGACTCATCCATGACTCATCCAAACAGCTCTGCATGACTCATCCATGACTCATCCAAACACCTCTACATGTCTCATCCATGACTCATCCAAACACCTCTACATGTCTCATACATGACTCATCCAAACACCTCTACATGATTCATCCATGACTCATCCAAAAAACTCTACATGTCTCATCCATGACTTATCCAAACACCTCTGCATGACTCATCCAAACACCTCTACATGTCTCATCCATGACTCATCCAAACCCCTCTGCATCACTCATCGATGACTCATCCAAACACGTCTACATGTCTCATCCATGACTCATCCAAACACATCTGCATGTCTCATCCATGACTCATCCAAGCATCTCTACATGTCTCATCCATGACTCATCCAAACATCATCCGTGCTTCATCCAATCACCTCTGCATGACTCATCCAAACACCTCTGCATGTCTCATCCATGACTAATCCAAACACCTCTACATGTCTAATCCATGACTCATCCAAACACCTCTGCATGTCTCATCCATGACTCATCCAAATACCTCTACATGTCTCATCCATGACTCATCCAAACACCTCTACATGTTTCATCCATGACTCATCCAAACACCTCTGCATGACTCATCCAAAACATCTCTACATGTCTCATCCATGACTCATCCAAACACCTCTACATGACTCATCCATGACTCATCCAAACACCTCTAAATGTCTCATCCATGACTCATACAAACACCTCTACATGACTCATCCATGACTCATCAAAACACCTCTACATGTCTCATACATGACTCATCCAAACACCTCTACATGACTCATCCATGACTCATCCAAACACCTATACATGTCTCATCCATACACCTTTGCATGTCTCATCCATGACTCATCCAAACACCTCTACATGTCTCATCCGTGACTCATCCAAACACCTCTACATGTCTCATGCATGACTCATCCAAACACCTTTACATGTCTCATCCATGACTCATCCAAACCCCTCTACATGTCTCATCCATGACTCATCCAAACAGCTCTACATGTCTCATCCATGACTCATCCAAACACCTCTACATGTCTCATCCATGACTCATCCAAACACCTCTGCATGTCTCATCCATGATTAATCCAAACACCTCTGCATGTCTCATCCATGACTCATCCAAACACCTCTACATGTCTCATCCATGACTCATCCAAACACCTCTGCATGTCTCATCCATGACTAATCCAAACACCTCTACATGTCTCATCCATGACTCATCCAAACACCTCTACATGTCTCATCCATGACTCATCCAAACACCTTTGCATGTCTCATCCATGACTAATCCAAACACCTCTACATGTCTCATCCATGACTCATCCAAACACCTCTGCATGACTCAACCAAACACCTCTACATGTCTCATCCATGACTCATCTAAACACCTCTATATGTCTCATCCATGACTCATCCAAACACCTCTGCATGTCTCATCCATGACTCATCCAAACACCTCTACATGTCTCATCCATGACTCATCCAAACACCTCTACATGTCTCATCCATGACTCATCCAAACACCTCTGCATCACTCATCCAAAAACCTCTACAAGACTCATCCATGACTCATCCAAACACCTCTACATGTCTCATCCATGACTCATCCAAACACCTCTGCTTGTCTCACCCATGACTCATCCAAACACCCCTACATGTCTCATCCATGACTCATCCAAACACCTCTGCATTTCTCATCCAAACACCTCTACATGTCTCACCCATGACTCATCCAAACACCACTACATGTCTCATCCATGACTCATCCAAACACCTCTGCATGTCTCATCAGTGCTTCATCCAATCACCTCTGCATAACTCATCCAAACCCCTCTACATGTCTCATCCATGACTCACCCAAACACCTCTACATGTCTCATCCATGACTCATCCAAACACCTCTACATGACTCATCCATGACTCATACAAACACCTCTACATGTCTCATCCATGACTCATCTAAACACCTCTATATGTCTCATCCATGACTCATCCAAACACCTCTGCATGTCTCATCCATGACTCATCCAAACACCTCTACATGTCTCATCCATGACTCATCCAAACACCTCTACATGTCTCATCCATGACTCATCCAAACACCTCTGCATCACTCATCCAAACACCTCTACAAGACTCATCCATGACTCATCCAAACACCTCTACATGTCTCATCCATGACTCATCCAAACACCTCTGCATGTCTCACCCATGACTCATCCAAACACCCCTACATGTCTCATCCATGACTCATCCAAACACCTCTGCATTTCTCATCCAAACACCTCTACATGTCTCACCCATGACTCATCCAAACACCACTACATGTCTCATCCATGACTCATCCAAACACCTCTGCATGTCTCATCCGTGCTTCATCCAATCACCTCTGCATAACTCATCCAAACCCCTCTACATGTCTCATCCATGACTCACCCAAACACCTCTACATGTCTCATCCATGACTCATCCAAACACCTCTACATGACTCATCCATGACTCATCCAAACACCTCTACATGTCTCATCCATGACTCATACAAACACCTCTACATGACTCATCCATGACTCATCCAAACACCTCTACATGTCTCATCCATGACTCATCCAAACACCTCTGCATGACTCATCCAAACACCTCTACATTACTCATCCATGACTCATCCAAACACCTCTACATGACTCATCCAAACACCTCTACATGTCTCACCCATGACTCATCCAAACACCACTACATGTCTCATCCATGACTCATCCAAACACCTCTGCATGTCTCATCCGTGCTTCATCCAATCACCTCTGCATAACTCATCCAAACCCCTCTACATGTCTCATCCATGACTCACCCAAACACCTCTACATGTCTCATCCATGACTCATCCAAACACCTCTACATGACTCATCCATGACTCATACAAACACCTCTACATGTCTCATCCATGACTCATCCAAACACCTCTACATGACTCATCCATTACTCATCCAAACACCTCTACATGTCTCATCCATGACTCATCCAAACACCTCTACATGACTCATCCATGACTCATCCAAACACCTCTACATGTCTCATCCATGACTCATCCAAACACCTCTGCATGACTCATCCAAACACCTCTACATTACTCATCCATGACTCATCCAAACACCTCTACATGACTCATCCAAACACCTCTACATGTCTCACCCATGACTCATCCAAACACCACTACATGTCTCATCCATGACTCATCCAAACACCTCTCCATGTCTCATCTGTGCTTCATCCAATCACCTCTGCATAACTCATCCAAACCCCTCTACATGTCTCATCCATGACTCACCCAAACACCTCTACATGTCTCATCCATGACTCATCCAAACACCTCTACATGACTCATCCATGACTCATACAAACACCTCTACATGTCTCATCCATGACTCATCCAAACACCTCTACATGACTCATCCATGACTCATCCAAACACCTCTACATGTCTCATCCATGACTCATCCAAACACCTCTGCATGACTCATCCAAACACCTCTACATTACTCATCCATGACTCATCCAAACACCTCTGCATGACTCATCCAAACACCTCTACATGTCTCATCCATTACTTATCTAAACACCTCTACATGTCTCATCCAAACACTTCTGCATGTCTCATCCATGAATTATCCAAGCACCTCTACATGTCTCATTCATGACTCTGTCAAACACCTCTACATGTTTCATCCATGACTCCTCCAAACACCTCTGCATGACTCATCCAAACATCTCTACATGTCTCATCCATGACTCATCCAAACACCTCTACATGTCTCATCCATGACTCATCCAAGCACCTCTACATGTCTCATTCATGACTCATCCAAACACCTCTACATGACTCATCCATGACTTACCCAAACACCTCTACATGTCTCATCCATGACTCATCCAAACACCTCTGCATGTCTCACCCATGACTCATCCAAACACCCCTACATGTCTCATCCATGACTCATCCAAACACCTCTGCATTTCTCATCCAAACACCTCTACATGTCTCACCCATGACTCATCCAAACACCACTACATGTCTCATCCATGACTCATCCAAACACCTCTGCATGTCTCATCAGTGCTTCATCCAATCACCTCTGCATAACTCATCCAAACCCCTCTACATGTCTCATCCATGACTCACCCAAACACCTCTACATGTCTCATCCATGACTCATCCAAACACCTCTACATGACTCATCCATGACTCATCCAAACACCTCTACATGTCTCATCCATGACTCATACAAACACCTCTACATGTCTCATCCATGACTCATCTAAACACCTCTATATGTCTCATCCATGACTCATCCAAACACCTCTGCATGTCTCATCCATGACTCATCCAAACACCTCTACATGTCTCATCCATGACTCATCCAAACACCTCTACATGTCTCATCCATGACTCATCCAAACACCTCTGCATCACTCATCCAAACACCTCTACAAGACTCATCCATGACTCATCCAAACACCTCTACATGTCTCATCCATGACTCATCCAAACACCTCTGCATGTCTCACCCATGACTCATCCAAACACCCCTACATGTCTCATCCATGACTCATCCAAACACCTCTGCATTTCTCATCCAAACACCTCTACATGTCTCACCCATGACTCATCCAAACACCACTACATGTCTCATCCATGACTCATCCAAACACCTCTGCATGTCTCATCCGTGCTTCATCCAATCACCTCTGCATAACTCATCCAAACCCCTCTACATGTCTCATCCATGACTCACCCAAACACCTCTACATGTCTCATCCATGACTCATCCAAACACCTCTACATGACTCATCCATGACTCATCCAAACACCTCTACATGTCTCATCCATGACTCATACAAACACCTCTACATGACTCATCCATGACTCATCCAAACACCTCTACATGTCTCATCCATGACTCATCCAAACACCTCTGCATGACTCATCCAAACACCTCTACATTACTCATCCATGACTCATCCAAACACCTCTACATGACTCATCCAAACACCTCTACATGTCTCACCCATGACTCATCCAAACACCACTACATGTCTCATCCATGACTCATCCAAACACCTCTGCATGTCTCATCCGTGCTTCATCCAATCACCTCTGCATAACTCATCCAAACCCCTCTACATGTCTCATCCATGACTCACCCAAACACCTCTACATGTCTCATCCATGACTCATCCAAACACCTCTACATGACTCATCCATGACTCATACAAACACCTCTACATGTCTCATCCATGACTCATCCAAACACCTCTACATGACTCATCCATGACTCATCCAAACACCTCTACATGTCTCATCCATGACTCATCCAAACACCTCTACATGACTCATCCATGACTCATCCAAACACCTCTACATGTCTCATCCATGACTCATCCAAACACCTCTGCATGACTCATCCAAACACCTCTACATTACTCATCCATGACTCATCCAAACACCTCTACATGACTCATCCAAACACCTCTACATGTCTCACCCATGACTCATCCAAACACCACTACATGTCTCATCCATGACTCATCCAAACACCTCTCCATGTCTCATCTGTGCTTCATCCAATCACCTCTGCATAACTCATCCAAACCCCTCTACATGTCTCATCCATGACTCACCCAAACACCTCTACATGTCTCATCCATGACTCATCCAAACACCTCTACATGACTCATCCATGACTCATACAAACACCTCTACATGTCTCATCCATGACTCATCCAAACACCTCTACATGACTCATCCATGACTCATCCAAACACCTCTACATGTCTCATCCATGACTCATCCAAACACCTCTGCATGACTCATCCAAACACCTCTACATTACTCATCCATGACTCATCCAAACACCTCTACATGACTCATCCAAACACCTCTACATGTTTCATCCATGACTCATCCAAACACCTCTGCATGACTCATCCAAACACCTCTACATGTCTCATCCATTACTTATCTAAACACCTCTACATGTCTCATCCAAACACTTCTGCATGTCTCATCCATGAATTATCCAAGCACCTCTACATGTCTCATTCATGACTCTGTCAAACACCTCTACATGTTTCATCCATGACTCCTCCAAACACCTCTGCATGACTCATCCAAACATCTCTACATGTCTCATCCATGACTCATCCAAACACCTCTACATGTCTCATCCATGACTCATCCAAGCACCTCTACATGTCTCATTCATGACTCATCCAAACACCTCTACATGACTCATCCATGACTTACCCAAACACCTCTACATGTCTCATCCATGACTCATCCAAACACCTCTACATGTCTCATCCATGACTCATCTAAACACCTCTACATGTCTCATCCATGACTCATCCAAACTGCTCTGCATGTCTCATCCATGACTCATCCAAACACCTCTACATGTCTCATCCATGACTCATCCAAACACCACTACATGTCTCATCCATGACTCATCCAAACACCTCTGCATGTCTCATCCGTGCTTCATCCAATCACCTCTGCATTACTCATCCAAACACCTCTACATGTCTCATCCATGACTCATCCAAACAGCTCTACATGTCTCATCCATGACTAATCCAAACACCTCTACATGTCTCATCCATGACTCATCCAAACACCTCTGCATGTCTCATCCATGACTCATCCAAACACCTATGAATGTCTCATCCATGACTCATCCAAATACCTCTACATGTCTCATCCATGACTCATCCAAACACCTCTACATGTTTCATCCATGACTCATCCAAACACCTCTGCATGACTCATCCAAAACATCTCTACATGTCTCATCCATGACTCATCTAAACACCTCTACATGTCTCATCCATGACTCATCCAAGCACCTCTACATGTCTCATTCATGACTCATCCAAACACCTCTACATGACTCATCCATGACTCACCCAAACACCTCTACATGTCTCATCCATGACTCATCCAAACACCTCTACATGTCTCATCCATGACTCATCCAAACACCTCTACATGTCTCATCCATGACTCTTCTAAACACCTCTACATGTCTCATCCATGACTCATCCAAACACCTCTACATGTCTCACCCATGACTCATCCAAACACCACTACATGTCTCATCCATGACTCATCCAATCACCTCTGCATAACTCATCCAAACCCCTCTACATGTCTCATCCATGACTCACCCAAACACCTCTACATGTCTCATCCATGACTCATCCAAACACCTCTACATGACTCATCCATGACTCATACAAACACCTCTACATGTCTCATCCATGACTCATCCAAACACCTCTACATGACTCATCCATGACTCATCCAAACACCTCTACATGTCTCATCCATGACTCATCCAAACACCTCTACATGACTCATCCATGACTCATCCAAACACCTCTACATGTCTCATCCATGACTCATCCAAACACCTCTGCATGACTCATCCAAACACCTCTACATTACTCATCCATGACTCATCCAAACACCTCTACATGACTCATCCAAACACCTCTACATGTCTCACCCATGACTCATCCAAACACCACTACATGTCTCATCCATGACTCATCCAAACACCTCTCCATGTCTCATCTGTGCTTCATCCAATCACCTCTGCATAACTCATTCAAACCCCTCTACATGTCTCATCCATGACTCACCCAAACACCTCTACATGTCTCATCCATGACTCATCCAAATGTGAAGGATGGAGTGGACAGAAGTTAATGTTTATAATAATTTTCTTTCTTTAATAAAATATAGACTATAGAGTTGTGTACATAATTGTGATGAAGCAATAGTAATAGGATTAGATAAGTATACGTGGCAAGATGGCCCCTGAACAGGGACTACGCACTAATAAAATAACAAGTCACTTCCTGGTATGAACGAACTATGAACTAGGAAGACATATCTAAAGGACCAGATAAGGGTGAACCTATCCATGGATGACACAAGTATCAAGAGGCTTACAGTGATACGTGCTTTTATAAAAGTGTGATAACATGTACCCACCCCCAGGAGAAAGGGGATATATAGAACAAATGTGTCTAATAAATAAGTCAGCGACGCCTGATGCTGAGTGAGGAGCTTTGTACCAGACTCTGTGTGGTGTGATTCCTTTCGTACGAACTCAGCGTATTATCCCTGCCGGTTGAGACTGATTAGTACCCGAACATTTTGGCGCTCGACGTGGGGCCACACTCGAGGGATAAGCCGTGTCCGTGATCTACGACCCCCAGACGCCTCAACATCGAATCACCAGCCACGCTCCCAGGAAGTCTGATCAGCTTAAAATAAAACACGGTAAGGTTAAGTTCATGTTTATGAATATTGGCTCTTATCCGTGTGGGAGAGTGAGCAGGTGATAAGATACCGAGGTATTTGGAGTCGATCCCGGCCACACTCTCAGCGACAGAGAGTTAACCCGCTGTGTGGTTCCAAGAATCATAGTATAGATAGTCGCGTCTCGCCGGCATAGGTGATAAGTATAAGTGTGATAATTTAATTGGTCGCAGGGTATAGGTTGATACCATTAAGACGACAGGTGTAAGTGTAATAATTTAATTGGTCGCAGGGTATAGGTTGATACCATTAAGACGACAGGTGTAAGTGTAATAATTTAATTGGTCGCAGGGTATAGGTTGATACCATTAAGACGACAGGTGTAAGTGTAATAATTTAATTTAATTGGTCGCAGGGTATAGTTTGATACCATTAAGACGACAGAGACAGACAGTCAGTTATAATTGTGTTTAAAAAAAAAATATAAAAAAAAATTGTGTTTTGTGTTCAGAAACATCGAGAATAAGGTTTCATTCTCAGGACGGTGTTAAATATAGAACAGTATGTTTAATGTGTTTAAAAAAAAAAAAAGAGACAGGCAAGAAGAATGTAGAAAATAGTAAGAAAGTTATGCACATAGGTGGCATATTTATAGATGGAAGAATGGGCTGCAGCTCTTAGGGAAAACAAGGGAAGATTAAGTGACGAAGGAAAGTTAGATGAAGCATTAGCTTGGCAAAGAACAGCCATAGCCATAACTAAAGACAAGTTTACTGAGCAAGAAATACGAGACAGAAAGGGTAAAATCATCAGATATGTGTATTACAAAGTACGTGTCCAGCCACCGCCCTATAATGGCGACGGTGGAATTCTAACTTCGTGGGAGTGTCCCAGTTGTGGTTAACAGAACCCGCCCCAAGCTGAATATTGTGTATCATGTCACTTTCCACGCCCCGATCCTCCCATATATGCCACGCCTTCGGCACCACTCCCCGCCCCAGGAGGCCATCTTGGTACACCTAAACCTGTTGTTCCGTTATATCCGGTACTCACACAAGGTGGATTTTATAAGCCCCCTCCGTAGGGTGTGGCCACGCCCGGCCCAACCAAATCAGTAAGAAATAATCACCTTGTTAATTTTGTCATTTGTAGTGTTTTTTCTATTTACAGAAGTTCCAGTCTAGTTCACTGATGAAACAACACGTCATCATAATATAGAGATGGTGGCCGTCAGATTGTACTGTTAAACATTAACGTAGATAATTCCTGTACAATGGTGTGATAAATGATTGCAGATACGTATGTTGTTTTGCCGGCATTGAAAGTGTTAAGATGGTGAGAGAAGAAGTTGTGAGAAGCTGCGAGTTTGTGACCTCCCTCCCCCCTAAAGTGTGCTGTGTTTGGGAGGAGGAGGAGGGGGGCTGACTGGGTGCAGTCTGCAGGGCTGATGAAACCAAGGGATTTCAATATGCACTGCTGAGATATATATATATATCAGTAATGTCTACAAACCTAAATACATTTCTTCTCTTTTGCGCAAGCGCTGTTGGTTATAAAAGTTACGATATTTATGTGTTATGATGTGATCAGATTTCATGTGTTTTGATAATTCAGATGTATTAAACTACAGATACTGTGAGACACGGGGGTTTGAAAATGTATGTGCCCCCACCGTTCCCTATTTATATATACTGTTTATTGGTTTACAGTAATTAATGTTATCAGAGATAATATTTTCTGTTTTATTGAATAACTAACTACAATTGTTTTGTTTTTGATTTCACACATGAGTTATGTCATTGTAAAGATCAAATGTTTGTCAGGAAAAAGTCATTTTTGTTTCAGGCTGTTGTACATTACAGAGGGTTAAATTAGTGTTATGTTGAGATGTAGTTTTGAACTCTGCTACATCACTCTCGCAGAGTCCACAAAGGGGGGAAGGGTGAAGGAACTGATCAGGTACAATTTTGGTTTATGTGTAAGAGACCATCCCCCTCCAGCAAAGTTACACAGGAGGCGAGGTGACATCACTCACACGAGTCTTTATGGATTTAGATGAGGGAGAAGGCAAAACAAAACTTGTCTGGACATTGTTAATTTGATGTAAAGTTTTTAGGAATGTTTTATTTTTATTTGTTTTTGTATTAATCAAGTATTTGCAGAACCTGATAAAAGTGAGATTCTCAAAGTATTCTGGATTATCAGCTGAATGAGGAGGAGTTGTGTTTGGTAGCGGCTTGTGACACCAATCCATGGAGTACCTCTACGCAAGCATATACTTTGTACTGTACTGAACAAAATGGACATGACACTGCGGTTCTCACACAAAGTCATGGACCACAGCAGCGCCCGGTAGTATATTATTCAGCTAGACTAGACCCTGTGGCCCGAGGTTCCCCATCATGTGTGAAAGCTATCATTGCTGTAAATTCAATGTTAAACAAGGCCTCAGATTTGGTCCTGGCATTTCCACCACATGATATATATATTACTGCTATTCTAACTCAAGTACAACCTAAGCATTTGTCCACTGCAAGACATTTGAGATTAATCTGTGCGCTTCTTCTCCCTGAGCAGGTTACTTTACACCGCTGTACTACATTGAACCCAGCTACCTTACTGCCTTTGGAGCAAGGGGGAGAAGACGTAGGTAAAGTATGGTCACAATTTTTGTCTGAAACTGATGAACATGATTGTATGGCCCTTATGGCCCAGGAAACAGTGGTGTTCGCACATGTGAAAGATACCCCACTCCAAAACCCAGACCTAAATACTCTTTGTGGATGGTTCAAGGTATTTTGTAGAAGGATCTTTTCTTACAGGATATGCAGTAACCACCGAAGATGTAGTCCTAGAAGCAGCCTCCTTACCAGCGTCCCGCTCAGCACAAGAAGTGGAGCTTAAGGCCCTGGCAGCAGCATGCCAACATGCAGAAGGAAAGACAGCAAATATATACACTGACTCTCAATTAACAGTAGTAAACATTAAAAGCTCACACTAAGGTGAGTTCACCAGAGACAAAAGGAAATGCTTTGGCAGACCAAGCCGCAAAAGCAAGCAGCACAGAAGCTACCCGTGTTAGCAGCCGTATGTCAGATAAAAGATCCAGAGGAAACAAGACCAGCTGTAAGCCCGGAACTACGGCAAAAACTTCAAGGACAAGCAACAAAAGAAGAAAAAGACAAGTGGACGGCCCAAGGAGCAACGCTACGAAAAGATGGCCTCTGGCAATGCCAGAATAAACTGTGCCTGCCTAAGACAATGTTCCCAATGATGGCCCAAATAACACATGGAGAGACACACCAGTCAAAAACGGCAATGATGGACTTGGTAAACAAGGTGTGGTATGCTCCAGGGTTTAGTGTGATGGCCAGCAGTTTTACACAAGGATGCATGATCTGTGCAACACATAATATTGGAAGAACTGTAAAAGTACCACAGAAGCACACACCCAGACCTATATATCCGTTCCGGAGACTGCAGATAGACTATATTCAACTACCCAAAGTTGGTACCTAGGAGTATGTGCTTGTTTGTATTGATCTCTTTTCAGGATGGCCAGAAGCTTTTCCAGTAACCAAAGCTACAGCCGTAGCCCCAGCAAAGAAACTGATCAACGAGGTGGTGTGCAGATATGGAGTTCCAGAGATGATCGAGAGAGACAGAGGAACTCATTTTACGGGTGAAATCATGAACCATGTGTTGTCAGCTCTAGGCATAAGTCAAGCCCTACATACACTATACCATCCACAAAGCAGTGGGAAGGTTGAGAGACTAAATGGGACTCTAAAATTGAAAATCCAAAAAGCAATGGTAGAAAACGGGAAACCATGGACCGAGTGTCTACCATTAGCCTTGTTCTCAGTAAGATACACGCCCACAAAAAGAACAGGTCTCAGCCCATATGAGATCTTATTTGGGTCGGCTCCCAGATTAGGATGTTGTTTTCCACAGGTGCTCCAAATGCAGTATGGTAGACTAACAGATTATGTATCAACACTGAACAAACAATTGACCAAGGTGCATGCACAAGTATTTGCTTCCATTCCAGGTCCTGATTCAGTTGAAGGGACGTATAAGCTAGAACCAGGAGATTGGGTCATTGTCAAAAGACACGTGAGGAAGAGCCTTGAGCCACGGTTTGATGGTCCTTTTCAAGTTTTGCTCGTTACAAGCACCTCAGTGAAGCTCGAAGGAAAGGCAAGCTGGATTCACGCCAGTCATTGTAAAAAGGTTCTTCAGCCAGAAGAATGAAGATCTTTGCGGTCGTTGCGGCGGTTGTTGCGTGTGCTCTTATACAAAAAGGCAGAACTGCTACTCCTGTACACGTAATCAGTACAGAATCACTGGAACAGTTCAGGACAGGGTGGGCGAATGCCACAGTGGATAGAAAGCAGGGTAACTACACCTGTAAGGCCAATGCCCCGTGTTATACTACAAATGTGACTACAACCGAAGGGACTTGGAAAAAAGGGCCACATGGAGGGACTGTGTACCTTCACATAGACAAAACAGCCAACATTAGCATACAAGAAGAGACTGGGACTGTGGTTTTGTTGTTATGAACCAGATTTACAATATCTACAGAAATATACAACCAGTAAAAATAGAAACAAAATGATAAATAAGATTTATGAAAGATGCAACAAGGAGAGGCTCAACTCTACGATTGTAATAAAAGAAACTGATGGGATGATATTATGTATGAATAATAGCCAAATAAGAAATAGAAGATATTTTGTATTCTTGATAACAATTTTAAGAGATATTTAGGAGTATTGAATGGTATACAGTTAGAAACAGTTCGGCGGATCGAAGGGAACTGGAAGGGAGAATGCACCCTGGCGAAAGCGATCATGCCTTTTCATATACTCTCTGAGACCCAAGAGACCATCTCTCAAAATAGTCACATATTTACAAGGGAAAAAAAGAGATCTGAAAGGAAGTTTTGACCCCCATGTGTATATAGATGCTATAGGAGTCCCAAGGGGGGTCCCAGATGAATTCAAGGCCCGGGATCAGGTAGCAGCTTGATTTGAATCATTAATCCCTATGATCACAGCTAACAAAAATGTAGATTGGATAAATTATATCTATTACAACCAGCAACGGTTTGTTAACTATACTAGGGACGCTTTACAAGGTCTAGCTGACCAGTTAGGACCCACATCTACTATGACTTTCCAGAACCGTATGGCCCTTGATATGATACTAGCAGAAAAAGGAGGCGTTTGTGCCATGATAGGTACTACCTGTTGTACTTTTATTCCAGATAACACAGGACCAAACGGCAAAGTAACCATGGCAATCAAACAGATTGTTTCTTTATCCGAGGAATTAAAACGAAATTCAGGTTTCACAGACCCATGGGATCAGTATTTCTCATGGTTAACCGGATGGCAGAAAATTCTGGCCCAAATTGGGATTGTAATCTTAATCTTTCTAGTGCTTTTCGCAGTTATTGCTTGTTGTGTATTACCATGTATAAAGAAATTAATGACTAAAACTATAACTGAAGTAACTCCCACTTTTATGTTTTCTTCAGAAATTGAAGGACTTTTACCAACTCCATCCATGAGAACAACCACCCTTTATCGAGACTATTGTTCTGAAGATGAATAGATAGTGTAGGGTGTGCACCGACTCTTTAAGTCCAGCTACAAAGGGGGGTCTCCTAATAGGGGAGGCTCGTCTCAAACTGGTGAAAAAATCCTTTTACTCCCCTTTCCCAGAGCACGGACACACTTAGGTTAAGAAATGAAGAAAATAATGATAAAAGGGGGGACTGTGAAGGATGGAGTGGACAGAAGTTAATGTTTATAATAATTTTCTTTCTTTAATAAAATATAGACTATAGAGTTGTGTACATAATTGTGATGAAGCAATAGTAATAGGATTAGATAAGTATACGTGGCAAGATGGCCCCTGAACAGGGACTACGCACTAATAAAATAACAAGTCACTTCCTGGTATGAACGAACTATGAACTAGGAAGACATATCTAAAGGACCAGATAAGGGTGAACCTATCCATGGATGACACAAGTATCAAGAGGCTTACAGTGATACGTGCTTTTATAAAAGTGTGATAACATGTACCCACCCCCAGGAGAAAGGGGATATATAGAACAAATGTGTGTAATAAATAAGTCAGCGACGCCTGATGCTGAGTGAGGAGCTTTGTACCAGACTCTGTGTGGTGTGATTCCTTTCGTACGAACTCAGCGTATTATCCCTGCCGGTTGAGACTGATTAGTACCCGAACACAAACACCTCTACATAACTCATCCATGACTCATACAAACACCTCTACATGTCTCATCCATGACTCATCCAAACACCTCTACATGACTCATCCATGACTCATCCAAACACCTCTACATGTCTCATCCATGACTCATCCAAACACCTCTGCATGACTCATCCAAACACCTCTACATTACTCATCCATGACTCATCCAAACACCTCTACATGACTCATCCAAACACCTCTACATGTTTCATCCATGACTCATCCAAACACCTCTGCATGACTCATCCAAACACCTCTACATGTCTCATCCATTACTTATCTAAACACCTCTACATGTCTCATCCAAACACTTCTGCATGTCTCATCCATGAATTATCCAAGCACCTCTACATGTCTCATTCATGACTCTGTCAAACACCTCTACATGTTTCATCCATGACTCCTCCAAACACCTCTGCATGACTCATCCAAACATCTCTACATGTCTCATCCATGACTCATCCAAACACCTCTACATGTCTCATCCATGACTCATCCAAGCACCTCTACATGTCTCATTCATGACTCATCCAAACACCTCTACATGACTCATCCATGACTTACCCAAACACCTCTACATGTCTCATCCATGACTCATCCAAACACCTCTACATGTCTCATCCATGACTCATCTAAACACCTCTACATGTCTCATCCATGACTCATCCAAACTGCTCTGCATGTCTCATCCATGACTCATCCAAACACCTCTACATGTCTCATCCATGACTCATCCAAACACCACTACATGTCTCATCCATGACTCATCCAAACACCTCTGCATGTCTCATCCGTGCTTCATCCAATCACCTCTGCATTACTCATCCAAACACCTCTACATGTCTCATCCATGACTCATCCAAACAGCTCTACATGTCTCATCCATGACTAATCCAAACACCTCTACATGTCTCATCCATGACTCATCCAAACACCTCTGCATGTCTCATCCATGACTCATCCAAACACCTATGAATGTCTCATCCATGACTCATCCAAATACCTCTACATGTCTCATCCATGACTCATCCAAACACCTCTACATGTTTCATCCATGACTCATCCAAACACCTCTGCATGACTCATCCAAAACATCTCTACATGTCTCATCCATGACTCATCTAAACACCTCTACATGTCTCATCCATGACTCATCCAAGCACCTCTACATGTCTCATTCATGACTCATCCAAACACCTCTACATGACTCATCCATGACTCACCCAAACACCTCTACATGTCTCATCCATGACTCATCCAAACACCTCTACATGTCTCATCCATGACTCATCCAAACACCTCTACATGTCTCATCCATGACTCTTCTAAACACCTCTACATGTCTCATCCAAACACCTCTACATGTCTCACCCATGACTCATCCAAACACCACTACATGTCTCATCCATGACTCATCCAATCACCTCTGCATAACTCATCCAAACCCCTCTACATGTCTCATCCATGACTCACCCAAACACCTCTACATGACTCATCCATGACTCATACAAACACCTCTACATGTCTCATCCATGACTCATCCAAACACCTCTACATGACTCATCCATGACTCATCCAAACACCTCTACATGTCTCATCCATGACTCATCCAAACACCTCTACATGACTCATCCATGACTTACCCAAACACCTCTACATGTCTCATCCATGACTCATCCAAACACCTCTGCATGTCTCATCCATGACTCATCCAAACACCTCTACATGTCTCATCCATGACTCATCCAAACACCTCTACATGTCTCATCCATGACTCATCCAAACACCTCTGCATCACTCATCCAAACACCTCTACAAGACTCATCCATGACTCATCCAAACACCTCTACATGTCTCATCCATGACTCATCCAAACACCTCTGCATGTCTCACCCATGACTCATCCAAACACCCCTACATGTCTCATCCATGACTCATCCAAACACCTCTGCATTTCTCATCCAAACACCTCTACATGTCTCACCCATGACTCATCCAAACACCACTACATGTCTCATCCATGACTCATCCAAACACCTCTGCATGTCTCATCCGTGCTTCATCCAATCACCTCTGCATAACTCATCCAAACCCCTCTACATGTCTCATCCATGACTCACCCAAACACCTCTACATGTCTCATCCATGACTCATCCAAACACCTCTACATGACTCATCCATGACTCATCCAAACACCTCTACATGTCTCATCCATGACTCATACAAACACCTCTACATGACTCATCCATGACTCATCCAAACACCTCTACATGTCTCATCCATGACTCATCCAAACACCTCTGCATGACTCATCCAAACACCTCTACATTACTCATCCATGACTCATCCAAACACCTCTACATGACTCATCCAAACACCTCTACATGTCTCACCCATGACTCATCCAAACACCACTACATGTCTCATCCATGACTCATCCAAACACCTCTGCATGTCTCATCCGTGCTTCATCCAATCACCTCTGCATAACTCATCCAAACCCCTCTACATGTCTCATCCATGACTCACCCAAACACCTCTACATGTCTCATCCATGACTCATCCAAACACCTCTACATGACTCATCCATGACTCATACAAACACCTCTACATGTCTCATCCATGACTCATCCAAACACCTCTACATGACTCATCCATTACTCATCCAAACACCTCTACATGTCTCATCCATGACTCATCCAAACACCTCTACATGACTCATCCATGACTCATCCAAACACCTCTACATGTCTCATCCATGACTCATCCAAACACCTCTGCATGACTCATCCAAACACCTCTACATTACTCATCCATGACTCATCCAAACACCTCTACATGACTCATCCAAACACCTCTACATGTCTCACCCATGACTCATCCAAACACCACTACATGTCTCATCCATGACTCATCCAAACACCTCTCCATGTCTCATCTGTGCTTCATCCAATCACCTCTGCATAACTCATCCAAACCCCTCTACATGTCTCATCCATGACTCACCCAAACACCTCTACATGTCTCATCCATGACTCATCCAAACACCTCTACATGACTCATCCATGACTCATACAAACACCTCTACATGTCTCATCCATGACTCATCCAAACACCTCTACATGACTCATCCATGACTCATCCAAACACCTCTACATGTCTCATCCATGACTCATCCAAACACCTCTGCATGACTCATCCAAACACCTCTACATTACTCATCCATGACTCATCCAAACACCTCTGCATGACTCATCCAAACACCTCTACATGTCTCATCCATTACTTATCTAAACACCTCTACATGTCTCATCCAAACACTTCTGCATGTCTCATCCATGAATTATCCAAGCACCTCTACATGTCTCATTCATGACTCTGTCAAACACCTCTACATGTTTCATCCATGACTCCTCCAAACACCTCTGCATGACTCATCCAAACATCTCTACATGTCTCATCCATGACTCATCCAAACACCTCTACATGTCTCATCCATGACTCATCCAAGCACCTCTACATGTCTCATTCATGACTCATCCAAACACCTCTACATGACTCATCCATGACTTACCCAAACACCTCTACATGTCTCATCCATGACTCATCCAAACACCTCTGCATGTCTCACCCATGACTCATCCAAACACCCCTACATGTCTCATCCATGACTCATCCAAACACCTCTGCATTTCTCATCCAAACACCTCTACATGTCTCACCCATGACTCATCCAAACACCACTACATGTCTCATCCATGACTCATCCAAACACCTCTGCATGTCTCATCAGTGCTTCATCCAATCACCTCTGCATAACTCATCCAAACCCCTCTACATGTCTCATCCATGACTCACCCAAACACCTCTACATGTCTCATCCATGACTCATCCAAACACCTCTACATGACTCATCCATGACTCATCCAAACACCTCTACATGTCTCATCCATGACTCATACAAACACCTCTACATGTCTCATCCATGACTCATCTAAACACCTCTATATGTCTCATCCATGACTCATCCAAACACCTCTGCATGTCTCATCCATGACTCATCCAAACACCTCTACATGTCTCATCCATGACTCATCCAAACACCTCTACATGTCTCATCCATGACTCATCCAAACACCTCTGCATCACTCATCCAAACACCTCTACAAGACTCATCCATGACTCATCCAAACACCTCTACATGTCTCATCCATGACTCATCCAAACACCTCTGCATGTCTCACCCATGACTCATCCAAACACCCCTACATGTCTCATCCATGACTCATCCAAACACCTCTGCATTTCTCATCCAAACACCTCTACATGTCTCACCCATGACTCATCCAAACACCACTACATGTCTCATCCATGACTCATCCAAACACCTCTGCATGTCTCATCCGTGCTTCATCCAATCACCTCTGCATAACTCATCCAAACCCCTCTACATGTCTCATCCATGACTCACCCAAACACCTCTACATGTCTCATCCATGACTCATCCAAACACCTCTACATGACTCATCCATGACTCATCCAAACACCTCTACATGTCTCATCCATGACTCATACAAACACCTCTACATGACTCATCCATGACTCATCCAAACACCTCTACATGTCTCATCCATGACTCATCCAAACACCTCTGCATGACTCATCCAAACACCTCTACATTACTCATCCATGACTCATCCAAACACCTCTACATGACTCATCCAAACACCTCTACATGTCTCACCCATGACTCATCCAAACACCACTACATGTCTCATCCATGACTCATCCAAACACCTCTGCATGTCTCATCCGTGCTTCATCCAATCACCTCTGCATAACTCATCCAAACCCCTCTACATGTCTCATCCATGACTCACCCAAACACCTCTACATGTCTCATCCATGACTCATCCAAACACCTCTACATGACTCATCCATGACTCATACAAACACCTCTACATGTCTCATCCATGACTCATCCAAACACCTCTACATGACTCATCCATGACTCATCCAAACACCTCTACATGTCTCATCCATGACTCATCCAAACACCTCTACATGACTCATCCATGACTCATCCAAACACCTCTACATGTCTCATCCATGACTCATCCAAACACCTCTGCATGACTCATCCAAACACCTCTACATTACTCATCCATGACTCATCCAAACACCTCTACATGACTCATCCAAACACCTCTACATGTCTCACCCATGACTCATCCAAACACCACTACATGTCTCATCCATGACTCATCCAAACACCTCTCCATGTCTCATCTGTGCTTCATCCAATCACCTCTGCATAACTCATCCAAACCCCTCTACATGTCTCATCCATGACTCACCCAAACACCTCTACATGTCTCATCCATGACTCATCCAAACACCTCTACATGTCTCATCCATGACTCATCCAAACACCTCTACATGTCTCATCCATGACTCATCCAAACACCTCTACATGACTCATCCATGACTCATCCAAACACCTCTACATGTCTCATCCATGACTCATCCAAACACCTCTGCATGACTCATCCAAACACCTCTACATTACTCATCCATGACTCATCCAAACACCTCTACATGACTCATCCAAACACCTCTACATGTTTCATCCATGACTCATCCAAACACCTCTGCATGACTCATCCAAACACCTCTACATGTCTCATCCATTACTTATCTAAACACCTCTACATGTCTCATCCAAACACTTCTGCATGTCTCATCCATGAATTATCCAAGCACCTCTACATGTCTCATTCATGACTCTGTCAAACACCTCTACATGTTTCATCCATGACTCCTCCAAACACCTCTGCATGACTCATCCAAACATCTCTACATGTCTCATCCATGACTCATCCAAACACCTCTACATGTCTCATCCATGACTCATCCAAGCACCTCTACATGTTTCATTCATGACTCATCCAAACACCTCTACATGACTCATCCATGACTTACCCAAACACCTCTACATGTCTCATCCATGACTCATCCAAACACCTCTACATGTCTCATCCATGACTCATCTAAACACCTCTACATGTCTCATCCATGACTCATCCAAACTGCTCTGCATGTCTCATCCATGACTCATCCAAACACCTCTACATGTCTCATCCATGACTCATCCAAACACCACTACATGTCTCATCCATGACTCATCCAAACACCTCTGCATGTCTCATCCGTGCTTCATCCAATCACCTCTGCATTACTCATCCAAACACCTCTACATGTCTCATCCATGACTCATCCAAACAGCTCTACATGTCTCATCCATGACTAATCCAAACACCTCTACATGTCTCATCCATGACTCATCCAAACACCTCTGCATGTCTCATCCATGACTCATCCAAACACCTATGAATGTCTCATCCATGACTCATCCAAATACCTCTACATGTCTCATCCATGACTCATCCAAACACCTCTACATGTTTCATCCATGACTCATCCAAACACCTCTGCATGACTCATCCAAAACATCTCTACATGTCTCATCCATGACTCATCTAAACACCTCTACATGTCTCATCCATGACTCATCCAAGCACCTCTACATGTCTCATTCATGACTCATCCAAACACCTCTACATGACTCATCCATGACTCACCCAAACACCTCTACATGTCTCATCCATGACTCATCCAAACACCTCTACATGTCTCATCCATGACTCATCCAAACACCTCTACATGTCTCATCCATGACTCTTCTAAACACCTCTACATGTCTCATCCATGACTCATCCAAACACCTCTACATGTCTCACCCATGACTCATCCAAACACCACTACATGTCTCATCCATGACTCATCCAATCACCTCTGCATAACTCATCCAAACCCCTCTACATGTCTCATCCATGACTCACCCAAACACCTCTACATGTCTCATCCATGACTCATCCAAACACCTCTACATGACTCATCCATGACTCATACAAACACCTCTACATGTCTCATCCATGACTCATCCAAACACCTCTACATGACTCATCCATGACTCATCCAAACACCTCTACATGTCTCATCCATGACTCATCCAAACACCTCTACATGACTCATCCATGACTCATCCAAACACCTCTACATGTCTCATCCATGACTCATCCAAACACCTCTGCATGACTCATCCAAACACCTCTACATTACTCATCCATGACTCATCCAAACACCTCTACATGACTCATCCAAACACCTCTACATGTCTCACCCATGACTCATCCAAACACCACTACATGTCTCATCCATGACTCATCCAAACACCTCTCCATGTCTCATCTGTGCTTCATCCAATCACCTCTGCATAACTCATTCAAACCCCTCTACATGTCTCATCCATGACTCACCCAAACACCTCTACATGTCTCATCCATGACTCATCCAAACACCTCTACATAACTCATCCATGACTCATACAAACACCTCTACATGTCTCATCCATGACTCATCCAAACACCTCTACATGACTCATCCATGACTCATCCAAACACCTCTACATGTCTCATCCATGACTCATCCAAACACCTCTGCATGACTCATCCAAACACCTCTACATTACTCATCCATGACTCATCCAAACACCTCTACATGACTCATCCAAACACCTCTACATGTTTCATCCATGACTCATCCAAACACCTCTGCATGACTCATCCAAACACCTCTACATGTCTCATCCATTACTTATCTAAACACCTCTACATGTCTCATCCAAACACTTCTGCATGTCTCATCCATGAATTATCCAAGCACCTCTACATGTCTCATTCATGACTCTGTCAAACACCTCTACATGTTTCATCCATGACTCCTCCAAACACCTCTGCATGACTCATCCAAACATCTCTACATGTCTCATCCATGACTCATCCAAACACCTCTACATGTCTCATCCATGACTCATCCAAGCACCTCTACATGTCTCATTCATGACTCATCCAAACACCTCTACATGACTCATCCATGACTTACCCAAACACCTCTACATGTCTCATCCATGACTCATCCAAACACCTCTACATGTCTCATCCATGACTCATCTAAACACCTCTACATGTCTCATCCATGACTCATCCAAACTGCTCTGCATGTCTCATCCATGACTCATCCAAACACCTCTACATGTCTCATCCATGACTCATCCAAACACCACTACATGTCTCATCCATGACTCATCCAAACACCTCTGCATGTCTCATCCGTGCTTCATCCAATCACCTCTGCATTACTCATCCAAACACCTCTACATGTCTCATCCATGACTCATCCAAACAGCTCTACATGTCTCATCCATGACTAATCCAAACACCTCTACATGTCTCATCCATGACTCATCCAAACACCTCTGCATGTCTCATCCATGACTCATCCAAACACCTATGAATGTCTCATCCATGACTCATCCAAATACCTCTACATGTCTCATCCATGACTCATCCAAACACCTCTACATGTTTCATCCATGACTCCTCCAAACACCTCTGCATGACTCATCCAAACATCTCTACATGTCTCATCCATGACTCATCCAAACACCTCTACATGTCTCATCCATGACTCATCCAAGCACCTCTACATGTCTCATTCATGACTCATCCAAACACCTCTACATGACTCATCCATGACTTACCCAAACACCTCTACATGTCTCATCCATGACTCATCCAAACACCTCTACATGTCTCATCCATGACTCATCTAAACACCTCTACATGTCTCATCCATGACTCATCCAAACACCTCTACATGTCTCATCCATGACTCATCCAAACACCTCTACATGTCTCATCCATGACTCATCCAAACACCACTACATGTCTCATCCATGACTCATCCAAACACCTCTGCATGTCTCATCCGTGCTTCATCCAATCACCTCTGCATTACTCATCCAAACACCTCTACATGTCTCATCCATGACTCATCCAAACAGCTCTACATGTCTCATCCATGACTAATCCAAACACCTCTACATGTCTCATCCATGACTCATCCAAACACCTCTGCATGTCTCATCCATGACTCATCCAAACACCTATGAATGTCTCATCCATGACTCATCCAAATACCTCTACATGTCTCATCCATGACTCATCCAAACACCTCTACATGTTTCATCCATGACTCATCCAAACACCTCTGCATGACTCATCCAAAACATCTCTACATGTCTCATCCATGACTCATCTAAACACCTCTACATGTCTCATCCATGACTCATCCAAGCACCTCTACATGTCTCATTCATGACTCATCCAAACACCTCTACATGACTCATCCATGACTCACCCAAACACCTCTACATGTCTCATCCATGACTCATCCAAACACCTCTACATGTCTCATCCATGACTCATCCAAACACCTCTACATGTCTCATCCATGACTCTTCTAAACACCTCTACATGTCTCATCCAAACACCTCTACATGTCTCACCCATGACTCATCCAAACAGCTCTACATGTCTCATCCATGACTAATCCAAACACCTCTACATGTCTCATCCATGACTCATCCAAACACCTCTGCATGTCTCATCCATGACTCATCCAAACACCTATGAATGTCTCATCCATGACTCATCCAAATACCTCTACATGTCTCATCCATGACTCATCCAAACACCTCTACATGTTTCATCCATGACTCCTCCAAACACCTCTGCATGACTCATCCAAACATCTCTACATGTCTCATCCATGACTCATCCAAACACCTCTACATGTCTCATCCATGACTCATCCAAGCACCTCTACATGTCTCATTCATGACTCATCCAAACACCTCTGCATGACTCATCCAAACACCTCTACATTACTCATCCATGACTCATCCAAACACCTCTACATGACTCATCCAAACACCTCTACATGTCTCATCCATGACTCATCCAAACACCTCTACATGACTCATCCATGACTCATCCAAACACCTCTACATGTCTCATCCATGACTCATCCAAACACCTCTGCATGACTCATCCAAACACCTCTACATTACTCATCCATGACTCATCCAAACACCTCTACATGACTCATCCAAACACCTCTACATGTCTCACCCATGACTCATCCAAACACCACTACATGTCTCATCCATGACTCATCCAAACACCTCTCCATGTCTCATCTGTGCTTCATCCAATCACCTCTGCATAACTCATTCAAACCCCTCTACATGTCTCATCCATGACTCACCCAAACACCTCTACATGTCTCATCCATGACTCATCCAAACACCTCTACATAACTCATCCATGACTCATACAAACACCTCTACATGTCTCATCCATGACTCATCCAAACACCTCTACATGACTCATCCATGACTCATCCAAACACCTCTACATGTCTCATCCATGACTCATCCAAACACCTCTGCATGACTCATCCAAACACCTCTACATTACTCATCCATGACTCATCCAAACACCTCTACATGACTCATCCAAACACCTCTACATGTTTCATCCATGACTCATCCAAACACCTCTGCATGACTCATCCAAACACCTCTACATGTCTCATCCATTACTTATCTAAACACCTCTACATGTCTCATCCAAACACTTCTGCATGTCTCATCCATGAATTATCCAAGCACCTCTACATGTCTCATTCATGACTCTGTCAAACACCTCTACATGTTTCATCCATGACTCCTCCAAACACCTCTGCATGACTCATCCAAACATCTCTACATGTCTCATCCATGACTCATCCAAACACCTCTACATGTCTCATCCATGACTCATCCAAGCACCTCTACATGTCTCATTCATGACTCATCCAAACACCTCTACATGACTCATCCATGACTTACCCAAACACCTCTACATGTCTCATCCATGACTCATCCAAACACCTCTACATGTCTCATCCATGACTCATCTAAACACCTCTACATGTCTCATCCATGACTCATCCAAACTGCTCTGCATGTCTCATCCATGACTCATCCAAACACCTCTACATGTCTCATCCATGACTCATCCAAACACCACTACATGTCTCATCCATGACTCATCCAAACACCTCTGCATGTCTCATCCGTGCTTCATCCAATCACCTCTGCATTACTCATCCAAACACCTCTACATGTCTCATCCATGACTCATCCAAACAGCTCTACATGTCTCATCCATGACTAATCCAAACACCTCTACATGTCTCATCCATGACTCATCCAAACACCTCTGCATGTCTCATCCATGACTCATCCAAACACCTATGAATGTCTCATCCATGACTCATCCAAATACCTCTACATGTCTCATCCATGACTCATCCAAACACCTCTACATGTTTCATCCATGACTCCTCCAAACACCTCTGCATGACTCATCCAAACATCTCTACATGTCTCATCCATGACTCATCCAAACACCTCTACATGTCTCATCCATGACTCATCCAAGCACCTCTACATGTCTCATTCATGACTCATCCAAACACCTCTACATGACTCATCCATGACTTACCCAAACACCTCTACATGTCTCATCCATGACTCATCCAAACACCTCTACATGTCTCATCCATGACTCATCTAAACACCTCTACATGTCTCATCCATGACTCATCCAAACACCTCTACATGTCTCATCCATGACTCATCCAAACACCTCTACATGTCTCATCCATGACTCATCCAAACACCACTACATGTCTCATCCATGACTCATCCAAACACCTCTGCATGTCTCATCCGTGCTTCATCCAATCACCTCTGCATTACTCATCCAAACACCTCTACATGTCTCATCCATGACTCATCCAAACAGCTCTACATGTCTCATCCATGACTAATCCAAACACCTCTACATGTCTCATCCATGACTCATCCAAACACCTCTGCATGTCTCATCCATGACTCATCCAAACACCTATGAATGTCTCATCCATGACTCATCCAAATACCTCTACATGTCTCATCCATGACTCATCCAAACACCTCTACATGTTTCATCCATGACTCATCCAAACACCTCTGCATGACTCATCCAAAACATCTCTACATGTCTCATCCATGACTCATCTAAACACCTCTACATGTCTCATCCATGACTCATCCAAGCACCTCTACATGTCTCATTCATGACTCATCCAAACACCTCTACATGACTCATCCATGACTCACCCAAACACCTCTACATGTCTCATCCATGACTCATCCAAACACCTCTACATGTCTCATCCATGACTCATCCAAACACCTCTACATGTCTCATCCATGACTCTTCTAAACACCTCTACATGTCTCATCCAAACACCTCTACATGTCTCACCCATGACTCATCCAAACAGCTCTACATGTCTCATCCATGACTAATCCAAACACCTCTACATGTCTCATCCATGACTCATCCAAACACCTCTGCATGTCTCATCCATGACTCATCCAAACACCTATGAATGTCTCATCCATGACTCATCCAAATACCTCTACATGTCTCATCCATGACTCATCCAAACACCTCTACATGTTTCATCCATGACTCCTCCAAACACCTCTGCATGACTCATCCAAACATCTCTACATGTCTCATCCATGACTCATCCAAACACCTCTACATGTCTCATCCATGACTCATCCAAGCACCTCTACATGTCTCATTCATGACTCATCCAAACACCTCTGCATGACTCATCCAAACACCTCTACATTACTCATCCATGACTCATCCAAACACCTCTACATGACTCATCCAAACACCTCTACATGTCTCATCCATGACTCATCCAAACACCTCTACATGACTCATCCATGACTCATCCAAACACCTCTACATGTCTCATCCATGACTCATCCAAACACCTCTGCATGACTCATCCAAACACCTCTACATTACTCATCCATGACTCATCCAAACACCTCTACATGACTCATCCAAACACCTCTACATGTCTCACCCATGACTCATCCAAACACCACTACATGTCTCATCCATGACTCATCCAAACACCTCTCCATGTCTCATCTGTGCTTCATCCAATCACCTCTGCATAACTCATTCAAACCCCTCTACATGTCTCATCCATGACTCACCCAAACACCTCTACATGTCTCATCCATGACTCATCCAAACACCTCTACATAACTCATCCATGACTCATACAAACACCTCTACATGTCTCATCCATGACTCATCCAAACACCTCTACATGACTCATCCATGACTCATCCAAACACCTCTACATGTCTCATCCATGACTCATCCAAACACCTCTGCATGACTCATCCAAACACCTCTACATTACTCATCCATGACTCATCCAAACACCTCTACATGACTCATCCAAACACCTCTACATGTTTCATCCATGACTCATCCAAACACCTCTGCATGACTCATCCAAACACCTCTACATGTCTCATCCATTACTTATCTAAACACCTCTACATGTCTCATCCAAACACTTCTGCATGTCTCATCCATGAATTATCCAAGCACCTCTACATGTCTCATTCATGACTCTGTCAAACACCTCTACATGTTTCATCCATGACTCCTCCAAACACCTCTGCATGACTCATCCAAACATCTCTACATGTCTCATCCATGACTCATCCAAACACCTCTACATGTCTCATCCATGACTCATCCAAGCACCTCTACATGTCTCATTCATGACTCATCCAAACACCTCTACATGACTCATCCATGACTTACCCAAACACCTCTACATGTCTCATCCATGACTCATCCAAACACCTCTACATGTCTCATCCATGACTCATCTAAACACCTCTACATGTCTCATCCATGACTCATCCAAACTGCTCTGCATGTCTCATCCATGACTCATCCAAACACCTCTACATGTCTCATCCATGACTCATCCAAACACCACTACATGTCTCATCCATGACTCATCCAAACACCTCTGCATGTCTCATCCGTGCTTCATCCAATCACCTCTGCATTACTCATCCAAACACCTCTACATGTCTCATCCATGACTCATCCAAACAGCTCTACATGTCTCATCCATGACTAATCCAAACACCTCTACATGTCTCATCCATGACTCATCCAAACACCTCTGCATGTCTCATCCATGACTCATCCAAACACCTATGAATGTCTCATCCATGACTCATCCAAATACCTCTACATGTCTCATCCATGACTCATCCAAACACCTCTACATGTTTCATCCATGACTCCTCCAAACACCTCTGCATGACTCATCCAAACATCTCTACATGTCTCATCCATGACTCATCCAAACACCTCTACATGTCTCATCCATGACTCATCCAAGCACCTCTACATGTCTCATTCATGACTCATCCAAACACCTCTACATGACTCATCCATGACTTACCCAAACACCTCTACATGTCTCATCCATGACTCATCCAAACACCTCTACATGTCTCATCCATGACTCATCTAAACACCTCTACATGTCTCATCCATGACTCATCCAAACACCTCTACATGTCTCATCCATGACTCATCCAAACACCTCTACATGTCTCATCCATGACTCATCCAAACACCACTACATGTCTCATCCATGACTCATCCAAACACCTCTGCATGTCTCATCCGTGCTTCATCCAATCACCTCTGCATTACTCATCCAAACACCTCTACATGTCTCATCCATGACTCATCCAAACAGCTCTACATGTCTCATCCATGACTAATCCAAACACCTCTACATGTCTCATCCATGACTCATCCAAACACCTCTGCATGTCTCATCCATGACTCATCCAAACACCTATGAATGTCTCATCCATGACTCATCCAAATACCTCTACATGTCTCATCCATGACTCATCCAAACACCTCTACATGTTTCATCCATGACTCATCCAAACACCTCTGCATGACTCATCCAAAACATCTCTACATGTCTCATCCATGACTCATCTAAACACCTCTACATGTCTCATCCATGACTCATCCAAGCACCTCTACATGTCTCATTCATGACTCATCCAAACACCTCTACATGACTCATCCATGACTCACCCAAACACCTCTACATGTCTCATCCATGACTCATCCAAACACCTCTACATGTCTCATCCATGACTCATCCAAACACCTCTACATGTCTCATCCATGACTCTTCTAAACACCTCTACATGTCTCATCCAAACACCTCTACATGTCTCACCCATGACTCATCCAAACAGCTCTACATGTCTCATCCATGACTAATCCAAACACCTCTACATGTCTCATCCATGACTCATCCAAACACCTCTGCATGTCTCATCCATGACTCATCCAAACACCTATGAATGTCTCATCCATGACTCATCCAAATACCTCTACATGTCTCATCCATGACTCATCCAAACACCTCTACATGTTTCATCCATGACTCCTCCAAACACCTCTGCATGACTCATCCAAACATCTCTACATGTCTCATCCATGACTCATCCAAACACCTCTACATGTCTCATCCATGACTCATCCAAGCACCTCTACATGTCTCATTCATGACTCATCCAAACACCTCTACATGACTCATCCATGACTTACCCAAACACCTCTACATGTCTCATCCATGACTCATCCAAACACCTCTACATGTCTCATCCATGACTCATCTAAACACCTCTACATGTCTCATCCATGACTCATCCAAACACCTCTACATGTCTCATCCATGACTCATCCAAACACCTCTACATGTCTCATCCATGACTCATCCAAACACCACTACATGTCTCATCCATGACTCATCCAAACACCTCTGCATGTCTCATCCGTGCTTCATCCAATCACCTCTGCATTACTCATCCAAACACCTCTACATGTCTCATCCATGACTCATCCAAACAGCTCTACATGTCTCATCCATGACTAATCCAAACACCTCTACATGTCTCATCCATGACTCATCCAAACACCTCTGCATGTCTCATCCATGACTCATCCAAACACCTATGAATGTCTCATCCATGACTCATCCAAATACCTCTACATGTCTCATCCATGACTCATCCAAACACCTCTACATGTTTCATCCATGACTCATCCAAACACCTCTGCATGACTCATCCAAAACATCTCTACATGTCTCATCCATGACTCATCTAAACACCTCTACATGTCTCATCCATGACTCATCCAAGCACCTCTACATGTCTCATTCATGACTCATCCAAACACCTCTACATGACTCATCCATGACTCACCCAAACACCTCTACATGTCTCATCCATGACTCATCCAAACACCTCTACATGTCTCATCCATGACTCATCCAAACACCTCTACATGTCTCATCCATGACTCTTCTAAACACCTCTACATGTCTCATCCAAACACCTCTACATGTCTCACCCATGACTCATCCAAACACCACTACATGTCTCATCCATGACTCATCCAATCACCTCTGCATAACTCATCCAAACCCCTCTGCATGTCTCATCCATGACTCACCCAAACACCTCTACATGTCTCATCCATGACTCATCCAAACACCTCTACATGACTCATCCATGACTCATACAAACACCTCTACATGTCTCATCCATGACTCATCCAAACACCTCTACATGACTCATCCATGACTCATCCAAACACCTCTACATGTCTCATCCATGACTCATCCAAACACCTCTACATGACTCATCCATGACTCATCCAAACACCTCTACATGTCTCATCCATGACTCATCCAAACACCTCTGCATGACTCATCCAAACACCTCTACATTACTCATCCATGACTCATCCAAACACCTCTACATGACTCATCCAAACACCTCTACATGTCTCACCCATGACTCATCCAAACACCACTACATGTCTCATCCATGACTCATCCAAACACCTCTCCATGTCTCATCTGTGCTTCATCCAATCACCTCTGCATAACTCATCCAAACCCCTCTACATGTCTCATCCATGACTCACCCAAACACCTCTACATGTCTCATCCATGACTCATCCAAACACCTCTACATGACTCATCCATGACTCATACAAACACCTCTACATGTCTCATCCATGACTCATCCAAACACCTCTACATGACTCATCCATGACTCATCCAAACACCTCTACATGTCTCATCCATGACTCATCCAAACACCTCTGCATGACTCATCCAAACACCTCTACATTACTCATCCATGACTCATCCAAACACCTCTACATGACTCATCCAAACACCTCTACATGTTTCATCCATGACTCATCCAAACACCTCTGCATGACTCATCCAAACACCTCTACATGTCTCATCCATTACTTATCTAAACACCTCTACATGTCTCATCCAAACACTTCTGCATGTCTCATCCATGAATTATCCAAGCACCTCTACATGTCTCATTCATGACTCTGTCAAACACCTCTACATGTTTCATCCATGACTCCTCCAAACACCTCTGCATGACTCATCCAAACATCTCTACATGTCTCATCCATGACTCATCCAAACACCTCTACATGTCTCATCCATGACTCATCCAAGCACCTCTACATGTCTCATTCATGACTCATCCAAACACCTCTACATGACTCATCCATGACTTACCCAAACACCTCTACATGTCTCATCCATGACTCATCCAAACACCTCTACATGTCTCATCCATGACTCATCTAAACACCTCTACATGTCTCATCCATGACTCATCCAAACTGCTCTGCATGTCTCATCCATGACTCATCCAAACACCTCTACATGTCTCATCCATGACTCATCCAAACACCACTACATGTCTCATCCATGACTCATCCAAACACCTCTGCATGTCTCATCCGTGCTTCATCCAATCACCTCTGCATTACTCATCCAAACACCTCTACATGTCTCATCCATGACTCATCCAAACAGCTCTACATGTCTCATCCATGACTAATCCAAACACCTCTACATGTCTCATCCATGACTCATCCAAACACCTCTGCATGTCTCATCCATGACTCATCCAAACACCTATGAATGTCTCATCCATGACTCATCCAAATACCTCTACATGTCTCATCCATGACTCATCCAAACACCTCTACATGTTTCATCCATGACTCATCCAAACACCTCTGCATGACTCATCCAAAACATCTCTACATGTCTCATCCATGACTCATCTAAACACCTCTACATGTCTCATCCATGACTCATCCAAGCACCTCTACATGTCTCATTCATGACTCATCCAAACACCTCTACATGACTCATCCATGACTCACCCAAACACCTCTACATGTCTCATCCATGACTCATCCAAACACCTCTACATGTCTCATCCATGACTCATCCAAACACCTCTACATGTCTCATCCATGACTCTTCTAAACACCTCTACATGTCTCATCCATGACTCATCCAAACACCTCTACATGTCTCATCCATGACTCATCCAAACACCTCTACATGTCTCATCCATGACTCATCCAAGAACCTCTACATGTCTCATTCATGACTCATCCAAACACCTCTACATGTCTCATCCATGACTCATCCAAACACCTCTGCATGTCTCATCCATGACTCATCCAAACACCTTTACATGTCTCATCCATGACTCATCCAAACACCTTTACATGTCTCATCCATGACTCATCCAAACACCTCTGCATGTCTCATCCATGACTCATCGAAACACCTCTGCATGTCTCATCCATGACTCATCGAAACATCTCTGCATGACTCATCCAAACACCTCTACATGTCTCATTCATGACTCATCCAATCCTGGCTGTAATATTTGGATGACACTATTATGGGGGCACCGTAGTGTGAAATACCTGCACATCGGCATTACTATAATGTGGAAACAATCTGTTTTGGGCACTTCTACTGGGAAAGGTTTCGGGGTCTCCCCGCACTTGTTGGCTCATTACTGTGATTGTGGAGTGGGAAGGATAACATAGCCCATAGGAGAGGGAGATGGGCCAGCCTGGACAGTGCTCTGCCTCCTCATGGTCCTCAGGGGTGGGCTCTGTGGTATGTACACCCACAATTGTATATATATATTTACATAGAACGCTCATATGGACCCCACTGCCTCCTCATGTATCTTCTGTTCTATATCTGCACTATCACTCCCATCATTGTCAGAGAAGGGTTTATTCTGCGTTCCAGATAAGATTACCCCCCGGGATGATTGCTTTACTCTTCTGCCTCCGTCCGTGTTTGTATTTCTCAGGAATTATCTGAACAATCATGCAGTTTGGGAGCACAGGTGACACAACTCCGCAAACCTCATTACCCTTATCCCCATTACTCGGTTTGTTGTTACTTTCCATATTAGATTATTTTCTTGCATTTCTTATTTTCCTCTTCAGTTAACCCCTCGTCCTATGTCGTCTCAGGTCATATGGACATATAACAACCTGCAAAAAGGTTCCCGCAATGATAACCGCAGTCGGACGCCTTGTGATCAGCGGGTGCCGGGGGATCTGCAGATATGGTCAGTTACTCCATATGAGCTGCATTGTCTGTTGGAGTATATGGTAGACTCACTGTATGTAATCTGCTCCACTAAGGCAGGGCTGTGAAAAGGGACACGACTGCATTGTGGATTGTAGTCTGAGCTAGTTAGGATTCCACTTCCCTCCTTACTGTCCTTCCCCCATGCTTTACACTACAACTGCACTTGTTCAGATTAGCTGCTGTGTATAAGCAGGAGCTCAGCACAAAGTCAGTACATTATTGTAATTAGAATATTGACAGTAATGAGCTAGTGAAATATTTATTATTTGTCTTTGACTCACACTCAGATATTATATATTGACACAGGGTTTATACATCTATACAGCGTTCCACTAAAGCCCCTATTATACCGGCCAATAAGCGGCCGCTGCAGCGAGTGCCGATCAACGAGACATCGATGATTGGCACTTATTTGCTCCTGTCCCATGGATCTATGGATGGGGACGAGCGCTCGTTACTCCGATCGCTCGTCCCCATCCATTATCATCATGTCGGCAGCGCGTCTCCCTGATTACACACCAGGACGCGCTGTCGACAACGATAATATTGGTTGTGTAACGTATTCCAACTGTCAGTGTGACGTCACAGTCACTCTGACAGTAAGTCTAGGAGAACCAGTCAGAGGCTGGTCCTCTTAGGCTTCCATAGGCTTCCAGAAAACAGCCTCCGGTGGCCTCCGGATGCCATTACAAGCATCAGCAGACCCCAATATTGCATGGGGGCTGCTGATGTGCTACAAACCCCCTAAATGCGGCGATCGCAATCGAGCACCACATTTAACGGGTTAATTGTTCGAAATCAGCGGAGATGAGCCGCTGATCGGCAACACTGGATTGTCAGCTGTCGGGGACAGCTGACCTCCCGGTTCCCGATGCACACCTTGTTGCCGACATGTGCATCGGGAACGACACAGTGACGTCCTGTCACTCTGACAGGAAGCCTATCAGGACCAGCCGGAGGTTGTTTGGCTTCCGTTTGCCGTGCTAAACTATCGGCAAACCCCGCGATTTCGGACCGAGGTCTGCTGATATGCTAGAAACCCCTATAATTCGGCGATTGCAACCGATCGCCGAATTTAAGGGGTTATTTCGCCAAAATCAGCGGCAAAGGACCACTGGCCGGCAAGAGTGGAGTGTCAGCTGTCGGCGACAGTGTGCACCAGAAAAAACTCAGTAACTATACGTCCTCGTGCGGGAAGTATCCTCCCGCAACGACGTACAGTTACTTACTCGTGCGGGTAGGGGTTAAAAAATGTATACATTGCGTGTTTGATGTTTAAAGCTCGTAATGAGAAAACTCTGATAGATTTGCGGGGGGGGGGGCGCCTTTTTATAGTTCGCCTCAGGCAGCAGAGGGGCTAGGTTCACCCCTGGCCGTGCCTCTGGCATTTACTAGTGGTAGACCTGGGGGCCTTTATTAGGCCCCCGGCTCCCATAGAAGACATTGGCAACCTGCGATCACACGTATGGTGCCGGTGGGGTGAAAGAGGGAACCCCCTCCCTCTTCAAAACAACTCAGATGCGGCGCTCGCTATTGAGCGCCGCATCTGAAGGGTTATACGAGCGGGATTGCTACTGATATTGATCTCTCCCGTTCGAGCAGGGACGCGCCATCCCTCAGCTACCGGAGGTAGATGAGAGCAAGGAGATATAACGGCTCCCCGCTCTGTTTTTTTATTCCGATGCAGCGCCGTAAAAAGGCTATTGCATCGGAATAAAGCCCGTTAGTGGCCGCCGTAAAAACACCTATAGGAGTTCACTAACTTTACCGTCAGCCCAAATATCTTACGTTCAAGACCAAACCCCTCGAGCTCAACAAATTGACTTAACAGCCGAGCACCTTCTGGATGATTTCATACAAACAAATGCCCCGTGACAGGTGAAACACACACAAAATACATGTGATAGGTGGGAAATCGGACAGGATCCTTACTGGCCACCATGGCCAAAGATAAAAAAAAACACGTAAACCTGTCCTGGCGCTGCGTGACCCAAACACGGAGCGTTTAACTATAAACCCCGGCGATATAGCACAAATCTCACAAGAATATTTTGAAGATTTATTCCGAGCTGAAGCGACAGACGTTTCAAACATTCAGTCCTTCCCAACGGCCATACAAATGGCCGCCATTACCGAGGAACAGCAAAATATGCTCAACCCTGTTATCCTAGAAGGGGAAGCTTGTGAAGCCATTAGATCCTCCGCGAATGGCGAGACGCCAGGACCGGATGGTTTTTCGGCAAAGTTTTATAAATTGCTGGGCCCGGAGATAATTCCGACTTTAACCTATTTAATTCGGCTTATGCACAATCCGTTCTGTCGGACTATTTTACGCACTCATGGATTGTTCTCCAGCCAAAGACCCTCTGACCCTCTGACCCTCTAACCCTCAGTCATACCGACCCACTTCATTGCTAAACAACGACTAGAAACTATTGTCCAAAACTCCTCCTGCCTCAAATACCAAGCGCAACGCAAAGAGGTTTCACCCAGGGAAGGAACTGCATAAAAAACATTTGAGCGGCAGTGGCGGCCACGATAATGACTCGAAACCCACGTGGCCCGATAACTGTGCGTACGAGTCTAGATGCGGGAAAGACATTTGATAACGTGGCCTTTCCTGACTGAGACCCTAAAACATCGTAAGTTTGGATCTGTTATTATGAACTACATGACTTAAGGTATGTTTGATGCCTTTGCTATCTATGACCTCCCACCCCCGCTACCAATAAGAGACCACAACTTGCAATTTATTAAATACACAAAATATTCAAATGCAATCAAATAGCATAAACATAATATATCAAACACTCCATAAATTATCATCCTGCTCTATTCTGCCACATTCTCCGGTTAACCCCTTCACGCAAAATCACGTAACTGTACATGATGAGGGATACGGGGAAGTATGGAGGGAGCTCACGGGCTCCATACACAGCCAACACCTCCCTGCAATGAGCAGAATCAAAGTTTTGATTCCGCCCGTTTAACACCTTAACCCCTTAATGACCAGCCTATTTTGGACCTTAATGACCAGGCCATTTTTTAAGTTTTTCCATCGTCGCATTCCAAGAGCTATAACGTTTTTATTTTTGCGTAGACATCGCTGTATAAGGTCTTGTTTTTTTCGGGACAAGTTGTACTTTTCAATAGCACCATTTTGGGGGACATATTATTTATTGATTAACTTTTATTAACTTTTATTTGGGGGGAAATAGAAAAAAAAACCTGAAATTTTGCCACTCTTTTTCGCATCTTAAATCTACGCCGTTTACCGTGTGATATAAATAACACAATAACTTTATTCAGCGGGTTGTTACGATTGCAACGATACCAAATTTGTATAGTTTTTGTATGTTTTACTACTTTTACACAGCCTTGGAAGGGTTGCTTGAGGAAGCAGGTAGAGCTCCAGGACTAGGGCCATTTACCAATCTAAAAACTAAAAGTAGGAAGTTGCCACCATTGGGAGATTTTACAAATGTGGATTTGTTTGTTGACATGGTGGGAGATGAGATTAGGGCTTTGAGTCAGGATATGAGGGGCATGGATAACAATCTGTCCAGGTCTGAACGTGTAGCTCTTACCACCTTGGAAAAAAGACAAAATATCGTTTTAAAAGCATCTGATAAGGGTGGGAACATCGTGGTTATGAGCAGGGAAGACTATAAGAGAATGTGTGAGGACATCTTGATCAATCCTGACTGTTACACCATTTTAAAGGTTAATCCCACAGCAGTGTTCAAGAAGGAACTTTTGGTTATTTTGCGTGATGCAAAGAGTAATTCTCTGATCAGTGCTAGTGAATTTGACTTTTTGTTCCCACAATTTCCCATCATGGCATGTTTCTATAGCCTGCCCAAAATCCACAAAGGGTATCCTCCCTTACGTGGCAGACCTATTGTGTCAGGCATTAACAATTTAACCCAGAATGTGAGCACATATATCGACCAAGTGTTGCGTCCATTTGTATTGGGCCTTACATCATATGTACGTGACACTATGGATATTTTGAAACAAATTGAGGGTATCACATTGGAACACAATACATTTTTGGCCAGCCTGGGCGTAGAGCCTTTGTATTCTTCTATTCCACATAGACTTGGTTGTGAAGCAGTGGAGTATTTCTTAAAATCTAGAGGGACTCAATATGGGGCTCATAACCAGCTTGTTTTGCAATTGCTACATTTTGTGATGGAGAGAAATGTATTTATCTTTGAAGACCGCATTTTCCACCAACAACGTGGTACAGCAATGGGGAGTCCGACTGCTCCCACCTATGCAAATTTATTTCTTGGCTGGTGGGAAGAGACAGTAGTATTTGGGGACAGATTTGCTAAATGGACTTCATCAATAGGAATCTGGATTAGATATATTGATGACGTGTTGCTGTTTTGGAATTCAACAGAGGAGGAATTTAACACTTTTGTGGCAGCCCTTAATGTAAACGATCTAGGGCTAAGGTTTACTTGTGAAATCAGAGATAAAGAATTATCTTTTTTAGACCTTAAGATCATCAAAACTAATGAAGGCACAATACGTACCAAAGTACACCGAAAGGAGACAGGAACCAATAGTTTCCTTCAATGGAACAGTTGCCACCCTTATCCCCTCAAACGAGGGATCCCTAGAGGCCAGTTTATGAGAGTAGCCGGAACTGTAGCTCGATGGATGATTTTGAGATACAGGCACAGGACCTCACAAATAGACTAAAGGATAGGGGTTTCCCCAAGGGAGTAATCAGAAAGGCCTATGAAGGAGCAAGGGATGCAGATAGGCAGAGTCTTCTTGTCCCTAGACCGCGAAAAGAAGAAAGAGTCAGGAGACTTATAGGTATCTTTGTGGTACATCCAGTTATATAGAGTTCACAATTGAATCAGGACCTGGAGTATATTGTTTAATACGTTTTTAACACACACGGTGGGGCTTTTCACAGTGGTGACTGTACCCCTGTTTTTAGAGAGTTATGAAATAAAGTTATATATTTTACTCATTTATCACTTCAGTGAATTGATACTTTTACACAGTAAAAACGCTTTTTTTTCAAAATTATTTGTTTTTGTATCTCCATATTTGAAGAGCCGTAACGTTTTTATTTTTTCGCCGATGCGGTTGTATGAGGGCTTTTTTTTTGCGGGAAGACTTGTAGTTTTTATTGGTACCATTTTGGAGTAGATGCGACTTTTTGATCACTTTTTATCACATTTTTTTAAAGTCAGTATTCACAGAAAACAGCAAATTTTCCATCGTTTTTCATTACATTTTTTACGGCGTTCACCATGCGGGTTAAATAATGTAATAGCTTTATAGTCGGGGTCGTTACGGACGCGGCGATACCAAATATGTGTAACTTTTTAACTGTATTTTGTTTTTTTAATAGTAAAGCATTGTGTAAGGGGAAAAGCTGGGTTTTTCATTTTTTTTCAATTTTTTTTTAAAATTAACTTTATTAAACTTTTTTTCACTTTTTTACTAGTCCCACTAGGGGACTTTAATATGCGATTCTGCGATCGCATTTATAATACACTGCAATACTTTTACTGCCTGTCCGTTTAACACGGACAGGCATCTGCCAGGTCATGCCTCCGGCATGATCTAGCAGGCATTCACTCCAGGCAGACCTGGGGGCCTTTATTAGGCCCCCGGCTGCCATTGTAGACACAGACACTCGGCGATCGTATCGCCGGGTGTCGGTGGGGGAGAGAGGGAGCTCCCTCCCTCTCTCCAAAACCACTCAGATACGGTGCTCGCTATTGAGCACCGCATCTGAGGGGTTAAACGGGTGAGATCGGTACTGATATCGATCTCACCCGGCAGAGCAGGGACGCCCCCAGCCCTCAGCTGCCTCTAGCAGCCGAGAGCAGGGAGATTTGACGCTCCCTGCTCTGTTTACTTATTCCGATGCCGCGACGTAAAAAGTCTATGGCATCGGAATAAGGCCCGTTAGTGACCGACGTAGAAACACGATGGGCCGGTCACTAACGGGTTAAATACCGCGATCAATCGCGACCGCGGCATTTAAAGTGTTAGAATCAGGGGGGCGCCCCCTCAAACACGCCATCGTGCCCCCCCACAGCACGATCGGCCGGTTACAACGGTTGCTATGGCAGCCTGTGGGGCCAAACAAAAGCCCCCAAGGCCGCCATCTTTGTACTCCTTTGAAGCTCTGCCTCCGGCCAGTCAGAATCATGATGTACTGCAGTACATTAGTATTGCAGTATATCATGCAAGCGATCCAACGATCACGACTTCAAGTCTCCTAGGGGGAGTAATAAAAAAAAGTAAAAAAAACTGTTAAATAAAGATTTTTGTTCTGTTCCAAAAACAATAAAGTATAAAAAGTTCAAAAACCCCCCTTTTCACATTTTTCCCCTAAATCAATGTTAAAAATAAATAAATAATTAACATAACTGGTATCGCCACGTCCGTAAAAGTCTGAACTATCACAATATGCCGTTGTTTAACCCGCTCGGTGAATGCTGTAAAAAAAATATATATATAAAATACGCAAATTGCTATTTTTTGGTCACCTTAGCGCTCCAAAAAAATGAAATAGAAAATTATCAAAAAGTTGCATATACCCCAAAATGGTATCAGTGAAAACTACAGCTCGCCCCGCAAAACTGAAGCCCTCACATCGCTAAATTGATGGAAAAAGTTCTGCCTCTCAGAATACGGCGACACAAAAGACTTCTATTAATTTAGCAAACGGTTTTATTTTTTTAAAAGTGGTAAAACATAAAACAAAACATATAAATGTGGTATCGTCGTAATCGTATCAGCCTGTAGAATAAGGTGAATATGTCGTTTTTATTGCCAGATGGACGCCGTAAAAACGAAACCCCCCAAAATATGACGTAATCACTTTTTTTTGCCCATTTCACCCCACAAATAATTTTTTTTCAGCTTCCCAGTACATTATGCGGTACAATAAATGGTGCCATGAAAAACGACAACTTGTCTTGGAAAAAACAAGCCCTCGTATGGCGATATAGACGGAAAAATAAAAAAATTATAGCTTTTGAAATGTGGGGAGAAAAAAACAAAAGTGAAAATTTGAAAAAGGGCTGCGTCCTGAAGGGGTTAAAGGATCCTTGAAGGAACTTCAGGCATTATATTTTTAACTCCATCCTTTCCTTGTCAGGTCTGGACTTATTGCCCTACAGCCGTGCTGCACCTGACCCGAGGGCACCAACCATCTCCAAGACCTCCTGTCCTGTATGAAACCAGCTGGGTAACCACTCCCGGCCCCTCCAATACTACCCAGGGTTAAACGCCCCGAGTTCTTTACCAACAATCTTCTATGTTCTCCTTCTTCCCATTACGTGCCTTCAAAGACCCCTCGTCCTGCCGCCACAACAATCATGTGTGACCCCTTACACATGATTGTCCCTCCACAACCACAGGGCTTTTTCCAGGCCGTCCTTAATGCCCAGGGTCCACATATCCAACCCCACTTCATTCAAATGCACCCCATCAAATTGAAGAAAACTGACCTCGGCCTCCTCCAAGTCCCTATGGTGCACCACCACACCACCGTTGCGAGCGACAAACCTCCCCACGACTTTGTTTACTTTCGCCGGAGCGCGGTTCAAACTCTGCACTGAACGCACCTGCCGCCAAACCCTGCGAGAAACGACATCCGACCATACGATGATCAGACCCGGAAATGAAGACCACAAATGCAAGAGATCCAGCTTAACATCCCTCGCCAGATCCCTGGATGACCTTATCCCTAAATCATTCCCTCCAAGGTGAAGGATCAAAATATCTGGTGCCCTGTCCAAGCCTGTGTAAAATTGAAGCTCTGGCAACAGCCTGCCCCAAAGCATGCCCCTCAAACCCAACCATCTGACCCGAACGTCAGCCTGGATGAAGCCCGAACACCTCCCCAGTGCACGTATGAGTGACCCATTATCTACACCAAACAAGGGCCCGCACCTAAAACAAAATACATAAGAGTAAGGTAATGCAACTCAAACCGCACATACAACATAACTCACCCCAACCGCCCTAGAGCAAATGAGGCCGGACATAAATCCTATATCTGTCTGACTCCCACCTATCTATGTTTTTAACCATTGCCGGGGATAAACCCCACCTAGCTGCTTCCGTAGCTGCGCCAATCCTAAACGAGTGAGAGCTATACCCCGATCCCAACCGCCCAGACAACCGGATGCATTTCCGAAAAACCTGCACAAACTGATATTTTGACAGCGACAGACCATCCGCATGAACCAACAAAGATACCGGCCCCTCAGGCCTAACCGCCAAATAATCCTGAAAACAGCGAACCGGGGATAACCTAGACCCTGGTAACGCCTGTAGGCACACCAAGAAACCTTTCCCCGCTTGATCAGTCTTTGGTCTGCGGAGCAAGCATGACATGGAGGACCCGTTTAAGGCAACATCCAAAAGCAACAAACCCCCAGCCACCCGCTTACTTGCCGCCACCAACTCGGATATCCTGAAAGCGCCAAAGAAAGCCAACGAAAAAGCCAGCGTGAACAGCAGAACCTCAAACTGTGACACACAAAAAGGCCACAGATGCCCACAAAGGGATTCCAATAGATCAAAAGATACCGGCTTCCTATAATCCATGGACATTGAACCTTTCCTAAAGCCCTTCATTGCCTGCCTAACCAAGAAGGACAGTCACATCCTCTTCCCCTTTTAGTCAAAACCAAATAGCAAGGGCTGCCAACCGCCTAGCCATACCCGAGGAAGACTCCCTTTCGCTATAGGACCTTCCTATAAAATACATCAAGCAGCCTAACCGATCCCCGGCTTCATTTCTCACCTGAGCACTCCGCCGCAAGTCTTCCCAAACCTGCCAAACCGCACTGTATCCCTTCCACGTGGCCCCACCGACAGACCACTGAATCAACGACATCGCCACCGTCATACCACCTTCCAAAGACGCTCCGGGCAAGCAAGGCCATGAGTCTCCACCCCCGGCGCCAGCAGACGAAACCTGTCCCACTGTTCACGAGAAAGGGAATCAGCCACAGAATCGAGCACCCCAGGAATATGAACTGCAACAAGATGCGAATTCAACACCAGCCCCCGTAAAACCAAATGTTGCAACAATCGCACAACTGGAGAGGAATTTGCCGTTTGCGCATTGATGGCCTGAACCACTCCAAAATTATCACACATAAAACTCACTCTCCTGTCCCTCAGATAATCACCCCAGATTTCCGCAGGCACCACTATCGGGAAAAGTTCAAGCAAAGCCAAATTACGGACAAACCCACATTCTTGCCATGCACTAGGCCAGACACCCGCGCACCACTGCCCCTGGAAATATGCCCCAAAACCACAAGAACCTGAGGCATCCGTAAAGAGTTCCAAATCCACACTAGAGACTGGCCTGTCCATAAGAATGGACCGACCGTTGTAGCATTTCAAAAGTTTGCCCCACACCAACAAATACGCCTTCAACTCACTTGGCATCCAAACGAAATGATGGGGAGAATGAACCCCTGCAGTAGCCATAGCCAACCGCCGACAGAAAACGCACCCCATTGGCATGATCCGACATGCAAAATTCAAACAACCCAACAGGGACAGTAATTCCCGCAACTGAATCTTCTTCATTCTCAGCGCACGCGACACCAAGGCTTTCAATTCCTGCAATTTATCATCAGGCAAACGACATTCGATTCTATCCGAATCGATAATCATCCCCAGAATCTTGATGACCGTCCTAGGTCCCTCAGTTTTCTCGGGCTCCAGCGATACACCAAATTAACTCGCCACCCTCTCCATAGTATGAAGCAACCCCGCACGCACGTACGTAGATGGAGGACCGATAAATGAAAAATCGTCAAGACAATGCAACACCGAAGCCACCTGCGCCTCCCGCCGAACCGCCCATTCCAAAATCGTGCTAAATATCTCAAAATAAGCGCAGGAAATGGAGCAGCCCATCGGGAGGCAACAATCAACTAAATATCCCCCCTGCCAACAACAGCCCAACAAACAAAAACTCTCCGGGTGCCCCGGCCAGGGCCGCCATCAGGGGGGTATTAGGGGTAGTGGTGTGAGGGGCCCGGCCAAACCTAATTGAAAGGGGGGCCCGGCAACTGCCTCGACATTCTTTTGGTAGGAAAAAACGGGCCCCTGCAATGGGGCCCGTTTTTTTCACCAAAAGAATGTCGTGAGCTGCTGCTGCTGCTGCGGGCCCCCTCCCCTCGTCATGGGGGGCCGTGAAACCGTCCGCCCGCGCACGCGCGCGCACCCGATCGCGCGCACAATGAAACTCCCGCGCGTGCGCACTCGCGAGCGCGCATCCACGAACGCCCGCACTGGAGACCGCCCGCGCGCGCACCCGCGATCGACCGCGCGCGCACCCGCGACCGGCCGCCCGCGCACCCGCGAACGAAGCGCGCGCAGCCGCGGACCCACATGGACAAAACTTACCTGGAGCCTGGCTGGAGGTGAAGGACTGGACGTCTGGACCGAAGACCTCCCCTGGAACGGAAGAGGACTGGAGTGGGAGCAGCTCTTCTGACAGTGAGTAAATTATCTCAAAGTGCTGATCATGTATGGCCCTGTTTACACAGTATTTTGCAGGCAAAAAAAAATCTGCCTCAAAATTCCTTAAAGAATTTTGAGGCAGATTTTGACCTGCCCACACTATCTTGCCGCGTTTTTTTGCTGCGTTTTTTGCTCGCGGCGATTGAGGACAGCAGACAAAAAACGCAGCGAAAAATGCATTTTCTGCCTCCCATTGATTTCGATGGGAGGTCAGAGGCGGAACCGCGGCAAGAAAGGACGTGCTGCTTTTCCTTTTTTCCGCGACTGGCTCCCATTGATTTCAGATTAAATCAATGGGAGGCGGTTTTGGAAGTTCTTTGGTGCTGATTCTGACGCAGTGTCCGAGTCAATATCAAGGCCCAAAAACTCTGCGAACTGGGCCTGTAATACGTCCGTGCAACGCGCGTGATTTTCACGCGCCTCGCACGGACCTATGTTACTCTATGGTACCGTGCGGACTGTCAGTGATTTTCACGCAGCGTGTGTCCGCTGCGTAAAACTCACGACATGTCCGATATTTGTGCATTGTTCGCGCATCACGCACCCATTGAAGTCAATGGGTGCGTGAAAATCACGCCCAGCACTTCCGCAGCCGTATAAACTATGAATGAAAACAGAAAAGCACCGCGTGCTACAAACATACAAACAGAGTGTCATAATGATGGCGGCTGCGCGAAAATCACGCAACCGCGCATCATACGCTGCTGACACACGGAGTGGTTATGGACCTTTTGCATGCGCAAAAAGCAAACGTTTTTTGCGCGTGCAAAAAGCACACGCTCGTGTAAATCCGGCCTTAGGGTAGGAACACACTAGGCGTGAACACTGCGGATTTTATGCAACACATTTTATTGTGGAAAATCCGCAGCGTATCACAGTCGCAGCAGAATGGACCTGCCGTGTGGCTTTGGCTTTTTAAGCCGCAGCGTGTCAATGTATTCTGTGGAATCGCCGCTCCTCTGTTGCGGAAATGCTGCGGTTCTGCCGCAAAAATCACACAAGAGAAGAAAAAAAAGGTACTTTTTTAAATTGATAAAGTTTAGACTTGCCCCGGCCGTAGTCCTGGTGACGCGATCCTCTATTCTTAGCGCAGCCCCGCCTCCTGTCATGACGTTTCATCCCATGTGACTGCTGCAGCGGTCACATGGTCTACAGCGTCATCCCAGGAGGCGGGGCTACGTTCAGAAGAGAGAGATGCGTCACCAGGACTACGGCCCTGGCAAGTCTAAACTTTTTTTTCCCTGCAGGATTCCCGCAGCGGACACGCCTCACGAAACCTGCGCCACTATTTGGTGCGGTTTTGCTGGCGGAATTCCCTGCGGCTCCCGGGATAAGCTGTGTAGTTTTACTCTGCATATCCGCCTAGTGTGTCCCTTATGATGTCGCTCCTGGAGCTGCTGCCGGTCTCTAAATAGGCAATTGGTCCAGTAGAATTTGGAATTATTTTTTTTTGTGAACCAGCTTAAAAAAATACAAAACTTTTGTGTTAGGGCCTGTTCACATCACTGTTCGCTTCCGCTCCGGGGTTCCGTCTGAGGTTTCTGTCGGGTGAACCCCGCAATGGAAAGTGAAAGTGACAGCACAGCTTCCGTTTCCATCACCATTAGCGCAGTCGACTACGCTATTAATTCCGTCCGAAAACCAGCCGGAATGGTGACGAACCACCGCTCCGGGGTTCCGTCTGAGGTTTCCGTCGGGTGAACCCCGCAACGGAAAGTGAAAGTGACAGCACAGCTTCCGTTTCAGTCACCATTGATCTCAATGGTGACGGAAACATCGCTAATGGTTTCCGTTCGTCACCATTCCGGCTGGTTTTCGGACGGAATCAATAGCGCAGTCGACTGCGCTAATGGTGATGGAAACGGAAGCTGTGCTATCACTTTCACTTTCCGTTGCGGGGTTCACCCGACAGAAACCTCAGAAGGAACCCCGGAGCGGAAGCGAACAGTGATGTGAACAGGCCCGAACACAAAAGTTTTGTATTTTTTTAAGCTGGTTCACAAAAAAAAATAATTCCAAATTCTACTGGACCAACTGCCTATTTAGAGAGCGGCAGGAGCGACATCATAAGGGACACACTAGGCGGATATGCTGAGTAAAACGACACAGCTTATCCCGGGAGCCGCAGGGAATTCCACCAGCAAAACCGCACCAAATAGTGGCGCAGGTTTGGTGAGGCGTGTCCGCTGCGGGAATCCTGCAGGGAAAAAAAAGTTTAGACTTACCCCGGCCGTAGTTTAAGTGACGCATCTCTCTCTTCTGAACGTAGCCCCGCCTCCTGGGATGACGCTGTAGACCATGTGACCGCTGCAGCAGTCACATGGGATGAAACGTCATGACAGGAGGCGGGGCTACGCTAAGAATAGAGGATCGCGTCACCAGGACTACGGCCGGGGTAAGTCTTTTTTTCTCATTTGTGATTTTTGCGGCAGAACCGCAGCATTTCTGCAACAGAGGAGCAGCGATTCCACAGAATACATTGACATGCGACTTAAAAAGCCAAAAAGTCACACTGCAGGTCCATTATTTTTGCAGCGTGTGGATGAGATTTGTTCTAATCTCACCCCCTCTGCTGCGACTAATACGCTGCGGATTTTACACAATAAAATGTGTTGCATAAAATCCGCAGCGTTCATGCCTAGTGTGTTCCTACCCTAAGGCCGGATTTACACAAGCGTGTGCTTTTTGCGCGCGCAAAAACGTGGCGTTTTGCGCTTGCAAAAGGTCCATAACAGCTCCGTGTGTCAGCAGCGTATGATGCGCGGCTGCGTGATTTTAGCGCAGCCGCCATCATTATGACACTCTGTTTGTATGTTTGTAGCACGCGGTGCTTTTCTGTTTTCATTCATAGTTTATACGGCTGCGGAAGCGCTGGGCGTGATTTTCACGCACCCATTGACTTCAATGGGTGCGTGATGCGCGAACAATGCACAAATATCGGACATGTCGTGAGTTTTACGCAGCGGACTCGAGCTGCGTGAAAATCACTGACAGTCTGCACGGCACCATAGAGTAACATAGGTCCGTGCGAGGCGCCTAAAAATCACGCACGTTTCACGGATGTATTACACGTTCGTCTGAATAAGCCCTAACAATAAGGCCCAGTTCAGAGTTTTTGGGCCTTGATATTGACTCGGACACTGCGTCAGAATCAGCACCAAAAAACTTCCAAAACCGCCTCCCATTGATTTAATCTGAAATCAATGGGAGCCAGTCGCGGAAAAAAGAAAAAGCAGCACGTCCTTTCTTGCCGCGGTTCTGCCTCTGACCTCCCATCGAAATCAATGGGAGGCAGAAAATGCATTTTTCACTGCGTTTTCTGTCTGCTGTCCTCAATCGCCGCAGGCAAAAAACGCGGCAAGATAGTGTGGGCAGGTCAAAATCTGCCTCAAAATTCGGTGCGCGGTTCCAGGCGGTCGCCGGTGCGCATGCGCGGGAGTTTGCGGGTGCGCGTGATCGGTCGCACGGGCGGCGGTGTTTGACGGCCCCCATGCTACCCAGGGCCGCCATCAGGGGGGTATTAGGGGTACTGATGTGAGAGGCCCGGCCAAACCTAATTGAAAGGGGGGCCCGCAGCTCATGACATTCTTTTGGTGAAAAAAACGGGCCCCATTGCAGGGGCCTGTTTTTTTTCTACCAAAGGCAAGTCGCGGCAGTTTGCCGGGCCCCCCTTTCAATTAGGTTTGGCCGGGCCTCTCACATCAGTACCCATAATACCCCCCCTGATGGCGGCCCTGGTTACCATGATATAGTACTGGACGGAGTACCGTTAACAGGCGGTGCCACGGTAGGGGGGCCCAGAAAATGTAGCTGTAGGGGGCCCTGAAATTCCTGATGGCGGCCCTGGCCCCGGCAACAAACGAAACATGGCCCCTATGTCGGTTTTTGCTAAAAGTGAGCCGCTCCCGTACTTAGGAATCCAAGCGACTGCAGCATCGAACGAAGTATAACTAACTGCGCAAAGGTTAGGATCAATGCCATCGTTCACCGACTCCCCTTCAGGATAAGACAGGTGGTGAATAAGGTGGAATTTGTTAACCTCCTTCTTTGGAAGGAGAGACACGTAAACCAGGAACACGATGGGGGGGGTAAACGGGATCGCCATGCGGCCCAAAGCCGCCTCTTTCATCAATTTATCTGTAACGACATCAGGCCTGGCCAAAGCCGACGACAAATTGCGTGTCACACCCTCCCGGCCGGAGGAAGTACAAGAAATCCGAAAACCCTTTGCAAAGCCCTGCAACAACAAATCTGCCGCCCTCCTATTTGGATACGCCTTTAAAAACGGGAGCATCTTTTCCACCCTCACCGGCATCGCCCCTTTTTTGCTCAGTATCTCAAAATTTGCCCTTTTGCTTCTTGAAGCATCTGGACAAACCGTCGGCCCTCCACAACCGGAGCACTTGTGCTTATACCTGCAATCGGAGGCAAATTTACAATGAACCTCATTGAATTGCCAGCAACATTCTTTCCCGGATGCAGCCGACCATCCTGTCGCTGACCCCTGACCGCCGGCTGTGTCACGAAAGGGCTAAACCACGCGTTTCCCCCGTACACCCGATACGCCTCCCCGCGGAATCCATATAACAAAAAAGAAGAATTTTCCAGCGCCTTTTCCCCCACTACGATAGCTAAAATGGTGAAGGCCTGAAGCCTATTCGCAAACGTACGAGGTATCAAACCTATAACAACGACGCTCCTCTTCCTCCTTTTTACTATCGTCCGGTTTCAAGATTAAACTTTTCCAACGGCAACAACGCAAAAATCTCCACATACTCATCCTTCCATATCTTCTCTCTAATCTCAGATTTCAAATGTGCCCCAAGACGGCCCTCAAAGCACACATACACCTCGCCTCTCGCAGCGTCAGCCAAACGCACATCATCCACCACCTTCTTGGAAGTACTGGCCCCCACGTCCACAAACTTATCCACATCCACCCCAGCCCCCGCACCAGGCTCCACCACACTAGCAACCGCAAGCCCTTCCGCAGGCGCGCCTCCACACACCTCACTAGCAGCCCCCCACACCCTCGCTATGGACTGACCTACATCCCCCATACCCTTACTAAAGAATTCCTGCATCCCCTTAAAAAACAGCTGCATATTTGACATAGAGAACATCCCTCCACCTACCCCCCGCCCGCCCCAGAACAGAAATGGTGGTAGATTCACCCGGCCGTCCCTGAGGCAACATCCCAGCGGCTGTCTCCATGGATCCTGGCGATCTCAACACCGAACGCGGCGTCCAAGGTGGTGATGAGCCAACAGCACCTTCGCCCCACTGCTGGCAGATGTCCTGGCTGAAGCAGTACGAGGCCCAGCCGAAGCCAGCCTGTCCAATGTGGTGCCACCCGCGTCTGGAGTGGCATAATGCGGAAGACAGTCCCCTCTCCCAGGACTGTCTGCGTCACCGGCACTGTCCTCCGACTCCTCTGCAACATCACCAGCCCCCATCAACTCCAGCGTGGGCGGGCAAGATGGCCACCAACCCCCCTCATCGGAAGGTTCGCGGGGTCGACATGAACCACGGACCGGGTACTTCCGGCCTCCGCAGCACACCTCCCTGCTTCAGCAGTAGGCGACAAGATTCCTCCAACAGAGCCTGCCCGCCACTCCCTGCGGGCCGCCCGTGCGTACTCCGGCTCTGACCGCTAAGCTCCCTCAGCGCCCGCGTCATCGGCGCTGGAGTGTGTTGTCACTTCCGGTCCGTCCAACACTTCAGTTCTGTCTGGCGAAGGCAGGAGGAGGGAAGATGGCCGTGGCCCCTCTCTTCCTGCCAACTCCGATCCCGAACGCCTTCTGGGATTCCTCCCAAGCTTCCTAGCCCCCGAGCCTGGCGCCCGCTTAGGAGAAGGAGGAGGGTCCCTGTTGGGGCTCTCACGGCATCGACAGGACCGAAGAATTACCTCCCCAAGAGAAAGCCTCGCCTGAGGTCTAAAACGCCAGCTCCTGCGGCCCTGCTGCCTATGGGGCTAACAGCTGCTGAAGGAGGCAGAGCCCCCGCAAATTGTTGCTCCAGCCAGCCAGGACCATGCAGAAGCACCGCATCACGGATCCGGGACATCATGGACTACAACGCACCGGCCATCATGCAGGTAAGCACACTACACTACCTGCACAAACTTTATTCTCCTGTTGTCCGGCGGGAAAGAAGGCTGCCTTTATCCCACCAGGGCTTACATGCACCATACTCCTCCCCTAATTTGAAGATCCACCCCTTCTGACTTTTAACCATTTAACCCCATTTGAACAAGAATATAAATATAGCTATGCCCAAACCACCTTGTCATGCGCTCTCTTCATTACGTTGGGCTTATTTTGCGCTTCTACACGCTGACGCTACAACCACGATTACAGTAAATGGACATGACACCCCTCATATAGACATGTTCCGTGGAACGAGACAGGGATGACCTCCCTCCCCCCTACTTTTTAATTTGTCAGTAGACGTCTCACTACGTCATTTGCAAAACTCAACGGTGTTTGAAGGAATAAATAATGACAAAGTGGAACTCAAAATAGCGGCATTTGCAGATGACATACTATTCCCGTGGCTAATCCGTAGATTTACGTCAGGAAAGGGGTTTTAAAAATGTCGCCAGCTCAAAGGACGAGCAGGTGACATAGCCGCCAAGTCTCCACTGTGTTACACAGCAGGGATCCAGCGGCAATGCTTGCGATCAGAAACATCTCTGATCCCAAGCATTTCACTTTCATTTGGGGCCGGTCACCGGAAATCGCGGGAGCTTTGTGAACGCTGCCAGACCTGCTATAGGAAGATCGACTGTGGCAGGTCTCAATGGTAATGCACTGGCTTTGCCATAGACTGCACTACTGTGATATTGCAGTCTATGGTATAAGAAATCTCATGATCGCAGGTTCAAACCCCCTGGGGGGCTAAAAAGTAGTAATAAAAAATATATAAAAATTCAAATCACCCCCTTTCTCTAGATCACATATAAAAATAACTAGACCATAAACACATTAGGTATCCCCGTGTCCAAAAATGCCCAAACTATAAAAATATTTTTCCAATAAGGTAAAAATGGCCGAATCACAGTTTTTGCCACTTCAGCCCCCAACAAAAATGTTAAAAAAGTGATCAAAATGCCCGACATCCCCCAAAATGGTATTAATAAAAACGACATCTTTCCACGAGGAGGAAAAAACAAAAGCATAAAAACGAAAATGAGTCTGGTCCTGAAAGGGTTAATCCCCAAAAAGTATTACCTCTCGTATTGACGGCGCTGACCACTATAGACGTTCGGGTTACACTCTCAACAAAGATAAAACTGAGACACTTTTACTCAAGGGACCATGAAAGTCCTTGTGGTCGTCTGGATTCCACCTGCTCCGGTGACAAGTTGATTTGTTGGGGTACTTAGGGGGTGCAGATAACGAAAAAGCCAATGAATTTATATAAACGTAATATTCGTCCGTACATTCAAACATTGGAGGTGACGCTCAAAAGTTTGGGGGTCTCTGACCCTTTCATATCTGGGACGAGCATTTGGAGTAAAGATGAGCGAATTCCCCAGACTCTTGTATTTATTCCATGCACCGCCACTTTATCTCACCCCCGGGGATGAAAAACGCATCAACTTCTTGTACCGAATGTTTATTTGGGAAGGGAAAAGGCCAGAAAACACTACAACGACCCAAACTCAATGGAGGGATAGCTTCCCAAATATGAAAATATATAACCTGGCATCTCTACGCGGGATTATAAGGGATCGGATAAACCACTCGGCACACGTGGCAGACGCATTGTTAGAGCACATTTTCCTCCAGTATTGTACGTTACCCGCCAGGCCTCATTTACAGCATCATCAGCTGCCGGAAGAAGTGAAAGATATCCCTTATATATTCTCCACATGGAAAGGGTGGATCAAAACTAGAAAAATATTGGCATATACAGTATGTGGAAGGTGGTACAAGGTGTCACGACTCTGGGGGTATGTGGACCCACCAGGCCGCTCCGCTGTGGCCAAAACACAGTCAATGTAAGTCTGTAGAAGTAGAGTACCTGTATAGCAGTCCTGACAGACACATGGCGTAGTAGACACTTCGACACAGATGACACTTGGCATGATGGATGACACTTTGCATGAAGGATGACACTTGGTGTGGCAGAAAACGCTTGGCATGGGAGATGACACGTGGCACAGAGGATGAACTCGCCTCCATTAGACTCAGGAACAAACACAGTTACGGGATACAGGAAAGCGGAACACTTGCTAACGAACATGGGTAGACACAAAAACGCTCAGGCAGAGAATGGATGAGCAGAGAAGTTTTTATAGTCCAGGCTAAAAAGGGATTGGGTAGAGAACATTTCACATGTGCACGCGCTGGCCCTTTAAGGTCGGGGACGAGCGAGCGCACCCTATCAGAGACACAGGGACAGTGCAGCCGCGTGCGCTGGCGTCTCTGAGGAGGGAGACGCCGGCATGCTCTCAGTGTCCTACGGTCGCGGCTGCAGGTGGGTATAACATGCTGGCGGTTAGCGACCACGGGCACAACACAAGGCAGGCATTAGGACTGTATATCCATGACTTCACATTGCAGAAAAAGGATGTGCACCAGGTCAGAACTCCTCCAGAAATAGCCAGGGGTCCAATGTCCGCAATTCATCATGTACTTACAGGCGAAAAGTTATATAACCTCTTTATTACATAAACTGACTGACAGGGATTAGAACGCGGCTATGCACGCAAAATACACGAAAACCACAAATGTTCAGGGGGCCACATCACAAAACGACCAATCCATCCAACCAATCAACCAACCAACCATCCATCCATCCATCCATCCGACCAACCAACCATCCTTCCAACCCATCCATCCATCCATCCATCCAACAAACCATCCATCCAACCAACCATCCAACCATCTGATCAACCAACCAACCATCCATCCATCCAACCATCCATCCGGCCGACCAATCCATCCAACCATCCATCCATCCATCCAACCAACCAACCATTCATCCATCCGACCGACCGACCAACCATCCATCCAACATCCATCCATCCGACCGACCGACCATCCATCCAACCAACCATCCATCCATCCATCCAACCAACCAACCAACCAAACAACCAACCATCCATCCATCCATCCATCCATAGACTATGCAGAAGCAAAAGACGCTCTTTCCCAATGGGTGTTAGATGACTGGACTCTTACCAGACGATATTGACATCAATAGAACAAGCTCAAAAATGCCAACCGTCAGCCAGATATTTGGAGAAGAGGATGAAAATATGTCACAGATCACAACTCCCACCGTCCAGGGGATACCTGATGGGAATATATGATTGCCTTAATTGTTTTTACCCCTTCGCACACCTGGACGTGCCATTACATCCTGGTTCGGGGGGTGATGTTTGGAGGGCACTCCATATGCAGCAGGTGTCAGCTGCGTTTTACAGCTGACACCCGGGACATAGCCAGGAACAGCGATCGCACTGTTCCTGGTCGTTTACCTGTTAAATGCTGCGACCTCAGCATCTGAGATGCTAAAAAGAGGTGAGCGCCCCCCTCCGACAGCTCATCGGCGCACCCACAACGCGATCAGGGGATTCCGATGGTTGTCATAGCAGCCCAGGGGCCTAATGAAGGCCGCCAGGACTGCATTCACTCTGCATCTGTTAAGCCCTGCCTGTGGCAGAAGTCTGTAAAAATGACAAGATACTGCAATACATTGGTATCGCAGTGTATTGTACCAGCGATCTAACAATCGCTGGTTCAAGTCCACTAGAATGTGTAAAAAAAATGTGAAATAAAGTTTTTAGTAGTGTCAAAAATATAATAAAATATTAAAAGTTAAAAAAAAAAACCTCTTCCCATTTTTCCGTTAAAGTAAAGAAAAAAAGAAAAAAGTTAACAAAATTGGTATCTCTGCGTCCATAAAAGTCTGAATTATCACAATGCAGCGTAATATTCGGCGTTCACCGTGCGAGTTTAGCGCATGGTGAACGCCATAAAATATAAAAAATTTAAACCGCCAAAATTGCTGTTTTTTGGTCAACTTTGCTCTCAAAAACATGTCATAAAAAGTGATCAAAAACTGGTATGTGCCAAAAAATTGTACCGATAAAAACGACCGCTCAATCCACGGAAAAGTTTAAAAGTTCTGGCTCTCAGAATACGGTGAAACAAAACTATTTTTTTTTTAACAAAACTATTCTAAAGTAGTAAAATAGAAAAACAACTATATAAATTTGGTATCACCGTAATTGTATTGAGCCAAAAAATAAAGTTAAGTTGACGTTTTTACCGTATGGTGAAAGTCGTTAAAATGAACCCCAAAAAACAATGGAGGAATCGCAGCCCGCAAATAATTTTTTTCCCAGTACAAATATGGTACTTTAAATGGCACCAATAGAAACTACAACTCCTCCCACAAAAAATAAGCCCTCACACCGCTCTACTGACGAAAAAATACAAACGTTATGGCTCTTGGAAGGCGGGGAGTAAAAAACGAAAATCAAAAAATAGCTTGGTCATTAAGGCATAAAATAGGCTGGTCACTAAGGGGTTAAACGATAACGGCAGCAGTTTCTTCATATATATCATCACCACGGAGACTACAATTGTTTGTCACGTGGGACGCCAGTTCAGTCTTGTCCTAGCGGAGCGTAAAATATATACCGCTTAGTGGAATAGCGTATAGATGTATACACACCGCGCCAATATATAATATCTGGGTGTCAAAGACAAACAATAAAGACCTGACCGCCTCATTACAGTCAATATTCATCCAATCACTACACACAATGGGCCATTCAAGCTTTTAACCAGTTAGAGGGGCTTCTTATCTGCCCCAATTCTCAACAAACCAGATACCTCCTGGCTCTTCTTCTACAGATAGACGCTTCCTCATTTACGGCAGGGCCAATCCCGTCTCGGCAGAAGCCAACCGGCAAGATGCAGCCATGTGGGTTATTTTCTAAAAGATTTTCTTACGGGATTGGGGATAAAGATCTTCTCGCAGTCAAGTTCGTCTTAGAAGAGTAGAGACCCTTGTTGGAAGCCGCAGTCTTTATCTACACCGATCATAAGAACCTATCTCCACGTAGCCAGTCAGCTGGACCCACATCAAACCAAGAGGTCGCTGTTCTTCTTCAGGTTAAACCAATATCACTTACCGTTCAGGGTTCAAAAATACCAAAGAGGACAACCACAGATCTTAAAAACATCCCAGAACCCAAGAGTATCATAAACCCCAAAAGCATCATCCTTGCTGCAGTACCTGGAATCTCACCAACCCCTCCACCCCGGAAAACCTTTCTGATGCCCAGACTACATTCTAACCTCACACCTCTTGGTTTTCCAGTCATGCAAATGCAAAAAGACCATAGATTACAGGTCTCCATGGTGGCCCACTCTACCCAGAGACGTAAAACACTTTTACAATGCTAAAATCTCTGCCTCGCACTCTTCGTGGCTTATTACATTCTCTCCCAATTTCAGGAAAACCTTGTACCCATATTTTATTACTGACCTTTCATCTTCTAAAGGGCATAAGATCATCTCGGTAGAGTTTAACCACTTTCTAAGATGGCACATTTTGCACCCTCAGCCCCTGTCCCCATGGATGTCCCCTATAGATCATTTCTGACCGAGTTACCCTATTTATATCAAAATTCTGGCGGGCTCTCTGCAATGATAAGAGGTTGAAATGCAACATCTCCATGGCATACCACCCACAATCCAATGGCCAGATGGAAAGGGAGAACCGGTACCTGGAGTAATTTATGTACATCTCTTTTGGCCGAGATGATTGGGTAGACCTTCTGCCATGAGCAGAATTCACCCCTTTCATGTCGCTCTTCTTTATTGTCTATGGGGAGCATCCTCTACTGTTTACCTTTCCAGCTGTGCCGTCTCATGAGGTCCCAGCCATAGGACCACTTCTTCAAAGGTTTTTATATGGTCTTAAACTAAGAGAAATCTTCAGAAGACCTCCTCTAGGATGCAGAATGCAGATTGGAAGAGGTAAAATTTCCATAAATGGGAGCCGGGAAACAAGGTCCAGCTTTCCACCCGGTTCCTCCAACTCAGAGTACCCAGCGTGAAATTCGCCCCACGATACATTGGGCCATATAACATTTTCCAGATATAAACCCAGTAGCCTATCAGCTGGAACTGTCACCTTCTCTACAAATTCCTAAAGTGTTTTTTGCCTCCCTGGTGAAGCCCGTGTTCCTTATCTCCTTACAATATTCACAGAATCTTCCCCAAGAAACCTTTTTGAGGGTATCTAGATCCCCCTAAGAGGGAGGTACTGTAACAAAATGGCGCCAAGTGCCTACGTAGCTTGTCCGGCATAGTTTTTTTTTAGCTATTCCCAGAGCAGGGGCTCCCCCCACCAGTCCTACATGTCAAAGCTGCCTCAAGTGGTCAAAATGCAGTATTACACACGGGAACTGGTGGTCAGCGGGCAGAACTACAATAAATACTTTTGTTTGACGATTCTCTTGGATCTTTATTTGGCATTGCCTCTTCTCACTGTCATCTGTCTGTCTCCAATTAATCACGTTATGGGGGCAGTTAGAGGGTCGCAATGTCCCGGGCAGCTAAGTCCACACCGTCTTCCGATGATCCCTGGTGAAATCTGGCCGGCCTATTAGACTCTAGACCATGACACCACCAACACTTGAATTGGAGAAGAAGAATCCTACACATCCAGCCAGGTACGTGACATGAGGCAATAAAGGAAAGATTTTCAGGACGTCGTCTCTGCTGTAGAAAATCCTTTCTACAGCAGAAAAAGACGATTTACATGGATTTGTGGAGCTTCTGGTCTTCAGTGTTGATTGACTGTAGGAGAAGACAGGATTATTTCCGCGTGCCGCATGGATCTCCATCGTGTCAATGACGGAACTCGATTTTCATCTTCGCCACTTATGACAAGACCCAAATCTCTTCCTGTATAGAACAGTGTACATTGTACATCACGCGAGTAAAGACTCATACACATGGGAACGAGAGATCAAATACAGACGCCATATACTGTACGTAATAAATAATGGCGCGGTATAATGTACACTAATAATTCTACCGTATACACAAATCTATAGTTATCACATAATATCACCATACAGGACAATTATTACCAATGTACAGTGATTAAATACGACCTCCGTACCGTTCCTGCACTCCGCAGCACCCCTGACAGTTTACGTCTTACCCTGCCCCCCCCTCCCGTCACGGTCTATTGCCAACACCCGCTCCATGTTTTATATATGGCAGTGATATGGAAAGAAAAAGGAAGACACAGAGCGCTCCTCTGGGGTACTGCTGTAGTTGCAGGGTGGTCAACAGTAATATGTTTAAAATGAGATTTTACTTAAAGTTGCGCTGGACGGTCGGCACAACTCGATCATTAAACCAATGGAGCCTCAGTACTCCGTATGTGTGCAGTCTGCTAGCCCTCTGGGTGGACACCGGCGGCTGAGTAATCAGCGGTAGTCGATGTGGAAGCGATCCAAATAGTGAAAAAAATGATCACCCCTTATGGAAGGCGCTCCTGCACTTGTAGATTAAATTCAACGAAAAGCCCAGTCGGGACAAGATGTCAAATAAGGGTAGAAAAAAAAATATTTTTAAAAAGACATACAAGACATACAAGCTATGTAATAAAATTGGTATAAAAGCTACGCGTTTCGACCCTGAAGGGTCTTCCTCAGCCTTAAAAAAAAGTGACTTTAGTGTGTTTATATAATAAGGTGTTAAATTTACTGCCATATATTTAGTCTCCTCAGGAGTTGGGTCAGATTGTAAGCCACAAATTTTTATTTTTAGGGAATTTTTTACCAATCATTGCAATGCCAAACGACATGGCAGCTCCCCATTCTGGCCCAAAGAGGGCGCGGCCCGGGAAAGGGGACCCCGTCTATGACGTCTATAAACAGGACATATGGACAGGGTTTGTTTTTACTTTGATTATGTGCCGGACATCAACTTTATATTGTGCACTGTCATCTGCTACCGACGCGGAAACAATGCCCGAGCACCCATCCAATACAAGCGCACCCATCAAATACAAGCGCACCCATCAAATACAAGCGCACCCATTAATTACAAGCGTGCTGTCTAGTGCCGTGTGTATGGTGAGACAACCAACTTTGTATTTTTGTTGATGTCCTGAGACGTTGCCTTTAAGACAATTTGCAATTGGTGTAAATTAGTTGCAAATATGCAAATAAGAAGATCCGATAAGAGAGATAGTGCTGCCAACGCGAGCTTACAACAGTCTGAAGGGTGAAGGGTTAAAAAAAGTAGTTCTGTCTTAAATCTGTCGAGGAAAACACCCATTAGAGAGAAACAACCCTGAGTCTAGTACAGATCTATAGATATGTACTGTACAATCCAGCAGATGTTATTACATGGAGAGACACTAGGGGGCGCTCTGACCTCAGCAACAAGGCTCTACTCAGCTCCTCCACCAAGTTACTTTATAAATGGTTATAATCTATACAAACAGCAGAGTCACTCTAGAGATTAATTTCATGATTTATTCTATATGGCCAAGACTATGCGGACCCCCCTCCTAATTATCAAGTTCAAGTGTTACAGCCCAGTGGCGGATTAAGTAGACCATAGGCCCTGTGCTGTTCCCCAAATTTGGGCCCCCCATCACCACCACCGCCACCCTGCTGCACCATGAGCTAGCATTGAAAAATAGATGTTATGATTCCCCTTGTCAAAGAGCTGGGTCCCTACATACTGACAGTCTCCAACCATCGCTGACAGTATCACACTGTATAGGGACACATCCTCTTGACAAGGGGAATGGTAACACACATTTGTCTATTAGTTCTGGACCACACAAAGACTTTTTGGGGAATACAAGGATTTCCTATAATAAACATGTCAGGAGACGTCTTCTCAGACTCTAGTCATTCTTTTTCTCTTTTCTTCTTTATCTGGTCCAGACCTCATGATGACTTATCCCAGCCATGAACCATTTCTGCAGAATTTGCCACTCAGATATATCTAGGTTCTCACTTTTCCAACATTTAGGCACCTTTAAACAAAGAAAAAAAATTATCATGGTGCTACACACTGTGCCCTTAAAGAGGCTCTGTCACCAGATTTTGCAGCCCCTATCTGCTATTGCCTGTGATCGGCGCTGCAATGTAGATTACAGTAACGTTTTTATTTTTAAAAAACGAGCATTTTTGGCCAAGTTATGACCATTTTTGTATTTATGCAAATGAGGCTTGCAAAAGTCCAAGTGGGCGTGTTTAAAGTAAAACTCCAAGTGGGCGTGTATTATGTGCGTACATCGGGGCGTGTTTACTACTTTTACTAGCTGGCCGTTGTGTATAGAAGTATCATCCACTTCTCTTCACAACGCCCAGCTTCTGGCAGTGCAGACACACAGCGTGTTCTCGAGAGATCACGCTGTGACGTCACTTCCTGCCCCAGGTCCTGCATCGTGTCGGCCACATCGGCACCAGAGGCTACAGTTGATTCTGCAGCAGCATCAGCGTTTGCAGGTAAGTCGATGTAGCTACTTACCTGCAAACGCTGATGCTGCTGCAGAATCAACTGTAGCCTCTGGTGCCGATGTGTCCTCGCTCGTCTGACACGATGCAGGACCTGTGAGTGACGACACAGCGTGATCTCTCGAGAACACGGCTGTGTCTGCACTGCCAGAAGCTGGGTGGTAACGAAGAGAAGTGGATGATACATCTCGTCAGAACGCCCAGCTAGTAAAAGAAGTAAACACGCCCCGATGTACGCACATAATACACGCCCAGTTGGACTTTTACTGTAAACACGCCCACTTGGACTTTTGCAAGCCTCATTTGCATAAATACAAAAATGGTCATAACTTGGCCAAAAATGCTCGTTTTTTAAAAATAAAAACGTTACTGTAATCTACATTGCAGCGCCGATCACAGGCAATAGCAGATAGGGGCTGCAAAATCTGGTGACAGAGCCTCTTTAAATATAATAGCACCATACACTGTGCCCCTGAATATTATATTACCATACACTGTTCGCCTGAATATAATTGTGTCAAACACTGAAATGTAAGGCACCACATACACAGTGCCCCCGGTCCAAAATGCCACTTACAATTCCCCCTGTAGATAGCGCCACTCACATTGCCCCCTGTAGATAGCGCCACTCACATTGCCCCATACAGGGCCTAGAGCCTCCTGTAGACAGTGCCCTTTAGAGTCCCCTGTAGATAATGGCCCTCAGAGGCCCCTGCAGATAGGCATTGCGCCGTTTGCATCACAAAAAAGCACCGAATTGCAAGGAAGGGAACCGATGGTTCCATTGCCTCGCCAGCCCTGTCAATTGTATCCGCATCCAAAGGACAAGGACTCGGATACAATTAAGTCCTATGTAATGGCCTTCCGGCCCTTGTCACAGAGGCTGTCTGACAGATACACGGCAAAAAACGCGTCAAAGCTGTAATGTGGTTATATTGTTTGGTCGGCCACGGGCCCCCTGGGAGTCTCAGGGCCCGGGCGACCGCCCTAAACGGACCTATAGGGATCCGCTATTGTTTCAGCCACACTGGAATTGGAAACAGGTGCAATAAATTCAGCGCACAACCATGAAATCTCTAGAGTCAAATATTACTAGTAGTATGGGGGGTACTGAAGAGATCAGAGACTTCACGATGCCACCTCTGCCACAAGTCAATTGGGGACATTTCTGCTCGGCTAGATCTGCCCCGGTCACCTGTAAATGTTATTATCTGCTAGATCTGCCCTGGTCACCTGTAAGTGTTCATATTATCTGCTAGATCTGCCCTGGTCACCTCTAAATGTTATTATCTGCTAGATCTGCCCCGGTCACCTGTAAATGTTATTATCTGCTAGATCTGCCCCGGTCACCTGTAAGTGTTATTATCTACAAGGTCTCCCCCAGTCACCTGTAAGTGTTATTATTATCTTATCTGCTAGATCTGCCCTGGTCACCTGTAAGTGTTATTATTATCTGCTAAATCTGCCCTGGTCACGTGTAAGGGCATGACCAGACGTGGCGGAGTTCTGCATATACTGTCCGCATCAATGCCGCACAGAATCTGCGTTGCAGATTCTGTTGCGTCTTTGCCTAAAATGGACATTAAATTGATGCGGACTAGCCGTTGCGTATTGAGGGGAAGAGGGCTTCCCTTCTCTCTATCAGTGCAGGATAGAGAGAAGGGACAGCCCTTTCCCTAGTGAAAGTAAAGAATTTCATAATTACCCGGCCGTTGTCTTGGTGACGCGTCCCTCTTTTGGCATCCAGCCCAACCTCCCTGGATGACGCGGCAGTCCATGTGACCGCTGCAGCCTGTGATTGGCCTGTGATTGGCCGCAGCCGTCACTTGGACTGAAACGTCATCCCGGGAGGCCGGACTGGAGGAAGAAGCAGGGAGTTCTGGGTAAGTAGGAACTTCTATTTTTTTTTACAGGTTGCTGTATATTGGGATCGGTAGTCACTGTCCAGGGTGCAGAAACAGTTACTGCCGATCGCTTAACTCTTTCAGCACCCTGGACAGTGACTATTTACTGACGTCTCCTAGCAACGCTCCCGTAATTCCGGGAGCCCCATTGACTTCCTCAGTCTGGCTGTAGACCTAGAAATACATAGGTCCAGCCAGAATGAAGAAATGTCATGTTAGTAAAACCAATACGCTCCGCAGCACACATAACCATGTACATGACATCTGCGGACTTCATTGCGGAATTTTGACTCTCCATTGAAGACAATGGGGAAATTCCGCAATGAGTCCGCAACAAGTCCGCCACACGTCCGCAACAGTCAGTGTATGCTGCGGACACCAAATTCCGCACCGCAGCCTATGCTCCGCAGCGGAATTGTCCGCAACATGTAAACGAACCCAACTAAAAAGCTGTGGAAAGCAATGGAGAAACAGGTCCGCTGTGGATTTCCGCTGCGGACTGTCCGCAGCGGAATTCGACAGCAATTCCGCCACGTCTGGTCATGCCCTAAGGCTGGGTTCACACGACCTATTTTCAGACGTAAACGAGGCGTATTATGCCTCGTTTTACGTCTGAAAATAGGGCTACAATACGTCGGCAAACATCTGCCCATTCATATGCCGACGTACTGTGCAGACGACCTGTTATTTACGCGTCGTCGTTTGACAGCTGTCAAACGACGACGCGTAAAAATACAGCCTCGTCAAAAGAAGTGCAGGACACTTCTTTGGACGTTTTTGGAGCTGTTTTCTCATAGACTCCAATGAAAACAGCTCCAAAAACTGACTTAAAAAACGCCGCGAAAACGGCGCGAAAAATGCTGCGAAAAATGCGAGTTGGTCAAAAAACGTCTGAAAAGCAGGGTCTGTTTTCCCTTGAAAACAGCTCTGGATTTTCAGACGTTTTTGGTCACTACGTGTGCACATAGCCTTAGTGTTATTATCTGCTAGATCTGCCCTGGTCATCTGTAAATGTTATTATTACCTACTAGATCTGCGCCGGTCACCTGTAAGTGTTATTATTATCTGCTAGATCTGCCCCGGTCACCTGTAAGTGTTATTATTATCTGCTAGATCTGCCCCGGTCACCTGTAAGTGTTGTTATTATTATCTACTAGATCTGCCCTGGTCACCTGTAAGTGTTATTATTATCTGCTAGATCTGCCCCGGTCACCTGTAAGTGTTATTATTATCTGCTAGATCTGCCCCGGTCACCTGTAAGTGTTATTATTATCTGCTAGATCTGCCCCGGTCACCTGTAAGTGTTATTATTATCTACTAGATCTGCCCTGGTCAGCTATAAGTGTTATTATTATCTACTAGATCTGCCCTGGTCACCTGTAAGTGTTATTATTATCTGCTAGATCTGCCCCGGTCACCTGTAAGTGTTATTATTATCTACTAGATCTGCCCTGGTCACCTGTAAGTGTTATTATTATCTGCTGGATCTCTATTTTATTCCAGTGTAAAACATTACAAAATCAAAACATGTGATCAATCATATTATAACATATAGCAAAATAAAAGCAAAATAAAACGTCAACTTTCAACTACAGAGATCAAATGAAAAAGCAATATACACAAACAACTACAATATACACAAATATACACAACCAACTACAATATACGCAACCAACTACAATATACACAAATATACACAACCAACTACAATATACACAAATATACACAAACAAATATACAGAAAATATATACAACATACACAAATATACAGAAAACATATACAATATACACAAATATACACAACCAACTACAATATACACAAATATACACAACCAACTACAATATACACAAACATGCACAACCAACTACAATATACACAACCAACTACAATATGCACAAATATACACAACCAACTACACTATACACAAACAAATATACAGAAAACATATACAATAAACACAAACATACAGAAAACATATACAATATACACAAATATACAGAACCAACTACAATATATACAACCAACTACAATATACACAACCAACTACAATATACACAAATATACACAACCAACTACAATATACACAACCAACTACAATATACACAACCAATTACAATATACACAAATATACAAAACCAACTACAATATACACAAATATACACAACCAACTACAATATACACAACCAACTACAATATACACAAATATACACAACCAACTACAATATACACAACCAACTAAAATATACACAAATATACACAACCAACTACAATATACGCAACCAACTACAATATACACAAACATACACAACCAACTACAATATACACAACCAACTACAATATACACAAACATACACAACCAACTACAATATACACAAATATATAAGTACAGAAATGTTGGAAAAGTGAAAAGCTGAAGACATCTGTGCGGCAAACTGCAGAAATGGGTCATGGCTGGGAGAAGTCATCATAGAGGTCTGGACCGGATGGAGAAGAAAAGAGAAAATCTGGGAAGTGGTCACCGTTCTGACTTTACTGGGAGATGAAGTTTTAGGCCGTACAAACTTATATGGCAGAGGTTAAACTGAATTTTCAAATGACCTCAGTACAGATCTGTATTTGTGCTGGTGCTGTAAATAAATACTGAGCTTGGTTCTGGGGTTATATACATCATAACAACCAAGCTCAATACATATATACAGCACCAGAACAAAGCTCAGTACATATATACAACTCCAGAACCAAGCTCATTACATATATACAACACCAGAACAAAGCTCAGTACATATATACAACACCAGAACAAAGCTCACTACATAAATACAGCACCAGAACAAAGCTCAGTACATATATACAGCACCAGAACAAAGCTCACTACATAAATACAGCACCAGAACAAAGCTCAGTACATATATACAGCACAAGAACCAAGCTCAGTACATATATACAACACCAGAACCAAGCTCACTACATATATACAGCACCAGAGCAAAGCTCAGTACATATATACAGCCACACAACAAAGATCAGTACATAAATACAACCCCAGAACCAAGATCAGTACATATATACAGCACCAGAACAAAGCACATGACATATATACAGCACCAGAACAAAGATCTGTACATAAATACAGCTGCAGAACCAAGCTCAGTACATATAAACAACTCCAGACCCAAGCTCACTACATAAATACAGCCCCAGAATAAAGCTCAATACATATATACAGCACCAGAGCAAAGCTCAGTACATATACACATCTCCATAACAAAGCTCACTACATAAATGCAGCACCAGAGCAAAGCTCAGTACATATATACTGCACCAGAACCAAGCTCAGTACATATATACAACACCAGAACAAAGCTCAGTACATATATACAGCACCAGAACCAAGCTCAGTACATATATACAACACCAGAACAAAGCTCACTACATATATACAGGACCAGAGCAAAGCTCAGTACATATATACAACACCAGAACGAAGCTCAGTACATATATACAGCACCACAACAAAGATCAGTACATAAATACAGCCCCACAACCTAGATCAGTACATATATACAGCACCAGAACCAAGCTCGATACATCTATACAGCACCAAAACCAAGATCAGTACACAAATACAACACTAGAACCACACTCACTACATATATATACAGCACCAGAACAAAGATCTGTACATAAATACAGCTGCAGAACCAAGCTCAGTACATATATACAACTCCAGACCCAAGCTCACTACATAAATACAGCCCCAGAATAAAGCTCAATACATATATACAGCACCAGAGCAAATCTCAGTACATATACACATCTCCATAACAAAGCTCACTACATAAATGCAGCACCAGAGAAAAGCTCAGTACATATATACAGCACCAGAACCAAGCTCAGTACATATATACAACACCAGAACAAAGCTCAGTACATATATACAGCACCAGAACCAAGCTCAGTACATATATACAACACCAGAACAAAGCTCACTACATATATACAGGACCAGAACAAAGCTCAGTACATATATACAACACCAGAACGAAGCTCAGTACATATATACAGCACCACAACAAAGATCAGTACATAAATACAGCACCAGAACCAAGCTCGATACATATATACAGCACCAGAACCAAGATCAGTACATAAATACAACACTAGAACCACACTCACTACATATATATACAGCACCAGAACCAAGATCAGTACATATATACAGCCCCAGAACCAAGATCAATACATATATACAGCACCAGAACAAAGGTCAGTGCATACAGCACCAGAACAAAGATCAGTAAATAAATACAGCCCCAGAACCAAGATCAGTACATATATACAGCACCAGAACAAAGCTCACTACATATATACAGCACCAGAACTAAGATCAGTACATATATACAGCACCAGAACCAAGATCAGTACATAAATACAGCCCCAGAACCAAACAGCTCCAGAACAAGGCTCACTACATATATACAGCACCAGATCAGTACATAAATATAGCACCAGAACCAAGCTCAGTACATATATACAGCACCAGGACAAAGCTCAGTACATATATACAACTCCAAAACCAAGCTAAGCATATAAATACAACACCAGAACATAGCTCAGTACATAAATACAACACCAGAACCAAGCTCAGTACATATATACAGCACCAGAACAAAGCTTAGTACATATATATACAATATCAGAACCAAGCTCAGTACATATGTACAGCACCAGAACAAGCTTACTACATATATACAGCACCAGAACAAAGCTCACTACATATATACAGCACCAGAACAAAGCTCAGTACATAAACAACTAAGCTCAGTACATATATACAGCACCAGAACAAAGCTCAGTACATAAATACGGCACCAGAACAAAGCTCAATACAAATATACAGCACCAGAATCAAGCTCAGTACATATATACAGCACCAGATCCAAGCTCAGTACATAAATACAGCAAGAACAAAGCTCAGGACATAAACAATTAAGCTCAGTACATATATACAGCACCAGAACCAAGCTCAGTACATAAATACAGCACCAGAACAAAGCTCAGTGCGCATATACAGCACCACAACAAAGCTCAGTACATATATTCAGTACTAGAACAAAGCTCAATACATATATACAGCACCAGAACAAAGCTCAGTACATATATACAGCACCAGAACCAAGCTCAGTACATAAATACTGTCACGGACACAGGGTATGTGTCACGGACACAGGGTATGTGGACCCACTAGGCCGCTCCGCCGTAGCGGGGAGGCAACTGACCAGGTCACAGTCTATACGAAAGTCAATGGCAGACAGTAACGCTTGGGTACCTGAAATAGTCCGGATGGTGGCTGTGGCTTCAGCACGGATGGAAGCTGGTGCGGCAGGTCGCGCCTGACGTGGCGGGCAGTATCCAATGAAGCAGAAGACACTGGACATGGCAGAAGACACTGGACGTGGCAGAAAGCACTGAACGTGGCAGAAAACACTGGACGTGGCAGAAGACACTGGACGTGGCAAACGACACTGGACGTGGCAAACGACACTGGACGTGGCAGACGATGCTGGACAAGGCAGACGACACTGGACGTGGCAGAAGACACTACTCCAACGCAGGTAGGCACAGGATCTAGAACAATACGGAATACAGAAACGGGTAACAGGGCACGGGTAACCGCTAGAACGGGAAACACTAAGGGACCATTTGCGAGACAGACTGGGATAGACTAACAATGCTCAGGCAATGATCAGAAGGCCTGGGGCCTTCTTATAGACCAGGAAATCAGGACAGTTAATGATGATGACGAATAATTTGTGCGCGCGCTGGCCCTTTAAGGCCGTGCGCGAGCGAGCGCGAGCAGCCTACGGGACACAGCAGGATGGAGCGGAAGTGAGCGCTGGCATCTCCTAGGAAGGAGACAGGGACCAGCACTCACGGATCCATGGCTGCGGGCTTCGGGGGGTGAGTAAACCCGACGGCCCGCGGCCATGGACGTTACAAATACAGCACCAGAACAAAGCTCAGTATGTATATACAGCACCACAACAAAGCTTAGTACATATATACAATATCAGAACCAAGCTCAGTACATATATACAGCACCAGAACAAAGCTTACTACATATATACAGCACCAGAACAAAGCTTACTACATAAATACAGCACCAGAACAAAGCTCAGTACATAAACAACCAAGCTCAGTACATATATACAGCACCAGAACAAAGCTCACTACATAAATACAGCACCAGAACAAAGCGCAGTACGTATATACAGCACAACAACAAAGCTTAGTACATATAAACAGCACCAGAACAAAGCTCGGTACATATATACAGCATCAGAACAATGCTCAATAAATATATATAGCACCAGAACGAAGCTCAGTACATATATACAGCTGCAGAACCAAGCTCAGTACATATATACAACGCCAGAACCAAGCTAAGCATATAAATTCCGCACCAGAACCAAGCTCAGTACATATATACAGCACCAGAACAAAGCTTACTACATGTATACAGCACCAGAACAAAGCTCATGTGGTTGATAATGATTACTGTTTTACAGGTGTGCGCGCTGGCCCTTTAAGAGCGGGCACGAGCGTGCACGCACACCCTATGGGACACAGCAGACCGAAGCGGAAGTGAGCGCTGGCGTCTCCTAGGAAGGAGATGGGAACGAGCACTCACGGATCCATGGCTGCGGGGGTCGGGAGGTGGGTAAACCCGACGGCCCATGGCCATGGACGATACACTCAGTACATATATACAGCACCAGAACCAACTCAGCACGGTGGCGTAACTACCGCTGTAGCAGCCATAGCGGGGCCCCCCCATGCCTGGAGGCTCCGCTAGCAGCCTTTATGGTCTTCGACGTAGATGCTATTGAACACTATGACAGTGCAGGGAGGTCTCTCTCTGCTTTACCATAGGCTACTGTAATAGTGGCATAGCTCTAGGGGTCGCAACGGTCGTAATTGCGACTAGGCCCCAAGCCCACAGAGCCCCTGTAGCCACACAGCGCTGGTCCCGCTTACTGAAAGCCTGGAGCAAAGAGCTGACGGCTCCTTGCTCCAGCATGCACTCTGCCATGAGCAGCTCCGCGCAGGCAGGCACGATGTTGTGATGTCATCGCGCCTGTCTGCACTGAGTCATTGACAGCACAGACCGGAGGAGAAGGATCTCGACCCATCATGGGAACGGGGATAGGTAAGTAATTTTGTTATCATTTTTCAATTAGGCACTATGGGGCATTATACTGGTTAGGGAAGGGGGGCTGATATGGTGGCAGCTATAGGAATATTTTGCTATATGTGGGGCATTATACTGTATGAGGTCATTATACTGTGGGGACAGCTATGGAGGGCCAATATACTGTATGAGGGCAATCTACAGGAGAGAGGACACTGCTAATCATAACAGCCTCTACAGGAGAGAGGATCCCGCTGACCATAAGAGCTTACACTCTACAGGAGAGAGGACCCCGCTGACCATAAGAGCTTACACTCTACAGGAGAGAGGACACTGCTGACCATAAGAGCTTACACTCTACAGGAAAGAGGACACTGCTGATCATAAGAGCTTACACTCTACAGGAGTGAGGACACTGCTGATCATAAGAGCTTACACTCTACAGGAGAGAGGACACTGCTGATCATAAGAGCTTACACTCTACAGGAGAGACACTACTGACCATAAGAGCTTACACTCTACAGGAGAGAGGACACTGCTGACCATAAGAGCTTACACTCTACAGGAGAGAGGACACTGCTGACCATAAGAGCTTACACTCTACAGGAGAGAGGACACTGCTGATCATAAGAGCTTACACTCTACAGGAGAGAGGACCCTGCTGACCATAAGAGCTTACACTCTACAGGAGAGGGGACCCTGCTGACCATAAGAGCTTACACTCTACAGGAGAGAGGACCCTGCTGACCATAAGAGCTTACACTCTACAGGAGAGAGGACCCTGCTGACCATAAGAGCTTACACTCTACAGGGAGAGGACCCTGCTGATCATAAGAGCTTACACTCTACAGGAGAGAGGAGAATGCTGACCATAAGAGCTTACACTCTACAGGAGACAGGACCGCGCTGACCATAAGAGCTAACACTCTACAGGAGAGAGGACTCTGCTGACCATAAGAGCTTACACTCTACAGGAGAGGACACTGCTGACCATAAGAGCTTACACTCTACAGGAGAGACACTGCTGACCATAAGAGCCTACACTCTACAGGAGAGAAGACCCCGCTGATCGTAAGAGCTTACACTCTACAGGAGAGACACTGCTGACCATAAGAGCTTACACTCTACAGAAGAGAGGACACCTCTGACCATAAGAGCTTACACTCTACAGGAGAGACACTGCTGACCATAAGAGCTTACACTCTACAGAAGAGAGGACACCTCTGACCATAAGAGCTAACACTCTACAGGAGAGAGGACACTGCTGACAATAAGAGCTTACACTCTACAGGAGAGAGGACACCGCTGACCATAAGAGCTTACACTCTACAGGAGAGAGGACACTGCTGAACATAAGAGCTTACACTCTACAGGAGAGAGGACACTGCTGACCATAAGAGCTTACACTCTACAGGAGAGAGGACCCTGCTGATCATAAGAGCTTACACTCTACAGGAGAGAGGACAGTGCTGACCATAAGAGCTTACACTCTACAGGAGAGAGGACCCGGCTGACCATAAGAGCTTACACTCTACAGGAGAGAGAGGACCCCGCTGACCATAAGAGCTTACACTCTACAGGAGAGAGAGGACCCCGCTGACCATAAGAGCTTACACTCTACAGGAGAGAGGACACTGCTGACCATAAGAGCTTACACTCTACAGGAGAGACACTGCTGATCATAAGAGCTTACACTCTACAGGAGAGAGGACCCCGCTGACCATAAGAGCTTACACTCTACAGGAGAGAGGACACCGCTGACCATAAGAGCTTACACTCTACAGGAGAGACACTGCTGACCATAAGAGCTTACACTCTACAGGAGAGAGGACACAGCTGACCATAAGAGCTTACACTCTACAGAAGAGAGGACCCCGCTGACCATAAGAGCTTACACTCTACAGGAGAGAGGACACTGCTGACCATAAGACCTTACACTCTACAGGAGAGAGGACACTGCTGATCATAAGAGCTAACACTCTACAGGAGACAGGACCCTGCTGATCATAAGAGCTTACACTCTACAGGAGAGAGGACCCTGCTGATCATAAGAGCTTACACTCTACAGGAGAGAGGACCCTGCTGACCATAAGAGCCTACACTCTACAGGAGAGGGGACCCCACTGACCATAAGAGCTTACACTCTACAAGAGAGAGGACACTGCTGATCATAAGAGCTTACACTCTACAGGAGAGAGGACCCCGCTGATCATAAGAGCTTACACTCTACAGGAGAGAGGACACTGCTGATCATAAGAGCTTACACTCTACAGGAGAGAGGACCCAGCTGATCATAAGAGCTTACACTCTACAGGAGAGAGGACCCTGCTGATCATAAGAGCTTACACTCTACAGGAGACAGGACACTGCTGACCATAAGAGCTTACACTCTACAGGAGAGAGGACACTGCTGACCATAAGAGCTTACACTCTACAGGAGAGAGGACCCCGCTGATCATAAGAGCTTACACTCTACAGGAGAGAGGACCCTGCTGATCATAAGAGCTTACACTCTACAGGAGAGAGGAGAATGCTGACCATAAGAGCTTACACTCTACAGGAGAGAGGACACTGCTGATCATAAGAGCTTACACTCTACAGGAGAGAGGACCCCGCTGATCATAAGAGCTTACACTCTACAGGAGACAGGACCGCGCTGACCATAAGAGCTTACACTCTACAGGAGAGAGGACTCTGCTGACCATAAGAGCTTACACTCTACAGGAGAGGACACTGCTGACCATAAGAGCTTACACTCTACAGGAGAGAGGACACTGCTGATCGTAAGAGCTTACACTCTACAGGAGAGACACTGCTGACCATAAGAGCCTACACTCTACAGGAGAGAAGACCCCGCTGATCGTAAGAGCTTACACTCTACAGGAGAGACACTGCTGACCATAAGAGCTTACACTCTACAGAAGAGAGGACACCTCTGACCATAAAAGCTAACACTCTACAGGAGAGAGGACACCGCTGACCATAAGAGCTTACACTCTACAGGAGAGAAGACACTGCTGACCATAAGAGCTTACACTCTACAGAAGAGAGGACACCTCTGACCATAAGAGCTAACACTCTACAGGAGAGAGGACACTGCTGACAATAAGAGCTTACACTCTACAGAAGAGAGGACACCTCTGACCATAAGAGCTTACACTCTACAGGAGAGAGGACACTGCTGATAATAAGAGCTTACACTCTACAGGAGAGAGGACACTGCTGACCATAAGAGCTTACACTCTACAGGAGAGAGGACCCTGCTGATCATAAGAGCTTACACTCTACAGGAGAGAGAGGACCCCGCTGACCATAAGAGCTTACACTCTACAGGAGAGAGGACACTGCTGACCATAAGAGCTTACACTCTACAGGAGAGACACTGCTGATCATAAGAGCTTACACACTACAGGAGAGAGGACCCCGCTGACCATAAGAGCTTACACTCTACAGGAGAGAGGACACTGCTGATCATAAGAGCTTACACTCTACAGGAGAGAGGACACAGCTGACCATAAGAGCTTACACTCTACAGGAGAGAGGACCCAGCTGACCATAAGAGCTTACACTCTACAGGAGAGAGGACACTGCTGACCATAAGAGCTTACACTCTACAGGAGAGAGAGGACCCCGCTGACCATAAGAGCTTACACTCTACAGGAGAGAGGACACTGCTGACCATAAGAGCTTACACTCTACAGGAGAGACACTGCTGATCATAAGAGCTTACACACTACAGGAGAGAGGACACTGCTGATCATAAGAGCTTACACTCTACAGGAGAGAGGACACAGCTGACCATAAGAGCTTACACTCTACAGGAGAGAGGACACTGCTGATCATAAGAGCTTACACTCTACAGGAGACACTGCTGACCATAAGAGCTTACACTCTACAGGAGAGAGGACACTGCTGACCATAAGAGCTTACACTCTACAGGAGAGAGGACACTGCTGATCATAAGAGCTAACACTCTACAGGAGACAGGACCCTGCTGACCATAAGAGCTTACACTCTACAGGAGAGAGGACCCTGCTGACCATAAGAGCTTACACTCTACAGGAGAGAGGACACTGCTGACCATAAGAGCTTACACTCTACAGGAGAGAGGACACTGCTGATCATAAGAGCTTACACTCTACAGGAGAGAGGACACTGCTGACCATAAGAGCTTACACTCTAGAGGAGAGACACTGCTGACCATAAGAGCTTACACTCTACAGGAGAGGGGACCCCACTGACCATAAGAGCTTACACTCTACAAGAGAGAGGACACTGCTGATCATAAGAGCTTACACTCTACAGGAGAGAGGACACTGCTGATCATAAGAGCTTACACTCTACAGGAGAGAGGACACTGCTGACCATAAGAGCTTACACTCTACAGGAGAGACACTGCTGACCATAAGAGCTTACACTCTACAGGAGAGAGGACACTGCTGATCATAAGAGCTTACACTCTACAGGAGAGACACTACTGACCATAAGAGCTTACACTCTACAGGAGAGAGGACACTGCTGACCATAAGAGCTTACACTCTACAGGAGAGAGGACACTGCTGATCATAAGAGCTTACACTCTACAGGAGAGAGGACCCTGCTGATCATAAGAGCTTACACTCTACAGGAGAGAGGACCCCGCTGACCATAAGAGCTTACACTCTACAGGAGAGAGGACCCTGCTGATCATAAGAGCTTACACTCTACAGGAGAGACACTACTGACCATAAGAGCTTACACTCTACAGGAGAGAGGACACTGCTGACCATAAGAGCTTACACTCTACAGGAGAGACACTGCTGATCATAAGAGCTTACACACTACAGGAGAGAGGACCCCGCTGACCATAAGAGCTTACACTCTACAGGAGAGAGGACACTGCTGATCATAAGAGCTTACACTCTACAGGAGAGAGGACACAGCTGACCATAAGAGCTTACACTCTACAGGAGAGAGGACCCAGCTGACCATAAGAGCTTACACTCTACAGGAGAGAGGACACTGCTGACCATAAGAGCTTACACTCTACAGGAGAGAGGACCCTGCTGATCATAAGAGCTTACACTCTACAGGAGAGAGAGGACCCCGCTGACCATAAGAGCTTACACTCTACAGGAGAGAGGACACTGCTGACCATAAGAGCTTACACTCTACAGGAGAGACACTGCTGATCATAAGAGCTTACACACTACAGGAGAGAGGACACTGCTGATCATAAGAGCTTACACTCTACAGGAGAGAGGACACAGCTGACCATAAGAGCTTACACTCTACAGGAGAGAGGACACTGCTGATCATAAGAGCTTACACTCTACAGGAGACACTGCTGACCATAAGAGCTTACACTCTACAGGAGAGAGGACACTGCTGACCATAAGAGCTTACACTCTACAGGAGAGAGGACACTGCTGATCATAAGAGCTAACACTCTACAGGAGACAGGACCCTGCTGACCATAAGAGCTTACACTCTACAGGAGAGAGGACCCTGCTGACCATAAGAGCTTACACTCTACAGGAGAGAGGACACTGCTGACCATAAGAGCTTACACTCTACAGGAGAGAGGACACTGCTGATCATAAGAGCTTACACTCTACAGGAGAGAGGACACTGCTGACCATAAGAGCTTACACTCTAGAGGAGAGACACTGCTGACCATAAGAGCTTACACTCTACAGGAGAGGGGACCCCACTGACCATAAGAGCTTACACTCTACAAGAGAGAGGACACTGCTGATCATAAGAGCTTACACTCTACAGGAGAGAGGACACTGCTGATCATAAGAGCTTACACTCTACAGGAGAGAGGACACTGCTGACCATAAGAGCTTACACTCTACAGGAGAGACACTGCTGACCATAAGAGCTTACACTCTACAGGAGAGAGGACACTGCTGATCATAAGAGCTTACACTCTACAGGAGAGACACTACTGACCATAAGAGCTTACACTCTACAGGAGAGAGGACACTGCTGACCATAAGAGCTTACACTCTACAGGAGAGAGGACACTGCTGATCATAAGAGCTTACACTCTACAGGAGAGAGGACCCTGCTGATCATAAGAGCTTACACTCTACAGGAGAGAGGACCCCGCTGACCATAAGAGCTTACACTCTACAGGAGAGAGGACCCTGCTGATCATAAGAGCTTACACTCTACAGGAGAGAGGACACTGCTGATCATAAGAGCTTACACTCTACAGGAGAGAGGACCCTGCTGACCATAAGAGCTTACACTCTACAGGAGAGAGGACCCTGCTGACCATAAGAGCTGACACTCTACAGGAGAGAGGACACTGCTGATCATAAGAGCTTACACTCTACAGGAGAGAGGACACTGCTGATCATAAGAGCTTACACTCTACAGGAGAGAGGACACTGCTGACCATAAGAGCTTACACTCTACAGGAGAGTGGACATTGCTGATCATAAGAGCTTACACTCTACAGGAGAGAGGACCCCGCTGATCATAAGCGCTTACACTCTACAGGAGACAGGACACTGCTGATCATAAGAGCTTACACTCTACAGGAGAGAGGACAGTGCTGATCATAAGAGCTTACACTCTACAGGAGAGAGGACACTGCTGACCATAAGAGCTTACACTCTACAGGAGAGAGGACACTGCTGACCATAAAAGCTTACTCTCTACAGGAGAGAGGACCCTACTGACCATAAGAGCTTACACACTACAGGAGAGAGGACCCCGCTGATCATAAGAGCTTACACTCTACAGGAGAGACACTGCTGACCATAAGAGCTTACACTCTACAGGAGAGAGGACCCTGCTGACCATAAGAGCTTACACACTACAGGAGAGAGGACCCCGCTGATCATAAGAGCTTACACTCTACAGGAGAGAGGACCCTGCTGATCATAAGAGCTTACACTCTACAGGAGAGAGAACACTGCTGACCATAAGAGCTTACACTCTACAGGAGAGAGGACCCCGCTGACCATAAGAGCTTACACTCTACAGGAGAGAGGACACTGCTGACCATAAGAGCTTACACTCTACAGGAGAGAGGACCCTGCTGACCATAAGAGCTTACACTCTACAGGAGAGAGGACACTGCTGATCATAAGAGCTTACACTCTACAGGAGAGAGGACCCTGCTGATCATAAGAGCTTACACTCTACAGGAGAGAGGACACTGCTGACCATAAGAGCTTACACTCTACAGGAGAGAGGACACTGCTGATCATAAGAGCTTACACTATACAGGAGAGAGGACCCCGCTGACCATAAGAGCTTACACTCTACAGGAGACACCGCTGACCATAAGAGCTTACACTCTACTGAAGAGAGGAACATGCTGACCATAAGAGCTTACACTCTACAGGAGAGAGGACACTGCTAACCATAAGAGCTTACACTCTACAGGAGAGAGGACACTGCTGACCATAAAAGCTTACTCTCTACAGGAGAGAGGACCCTACTGACCATAAGAGCTTACACTCTACAGGAGAGACACTGCTGACTATAAGAGCTTACACTCTACAGGAGAGAGGACCCTGCTGACCATAAGAGCTTACACTCTACAGGAGAGAGGACACTGCTGACCATAAGAGCTTACTCTCTACAGGAGAGAGGACCCTGCTGACCATAAGAGCTTACACTCTACAGGAGAGGGGACCCCACTGACCATAAGAGCTTACACTCTACAGGAGAGAGGACCCTGCTGACTATAAGAGCTTACACTCTACAGGAGAGAGGACACTGCTGACCATAAGAGCTTACACTCTACAGGAGAGAGGACCCTACTGACCATAAGAGCTTACACTCTACAGGAGAGACACTGCTGACCATAAGAGCTTACACTCTACAGGAGAGAGGACCCTGCTGACCATAAGAGCTTACACTCTACAGGAGAGAGGACCCTGCTGACCATAAGAGCTTACACTCTACAGGAGAGAGGACACTGCTGACCATAAGAGCTTACACTCTACAGGAGAGACACTGCTGACCATAAGCGCTTACACTCTACAGGAGAGAGGACACTGCTGACCATAAGAGCTTACACTCTACAGGAGAGGGGACCCTGCTGACCATAAGAGCTTACACTCTACAGGAGAGAGGACCCTGCTGACCATAAGAGCTTACACTCTACAGGAGAGAGGACCCTGCTGACCATAAGAGCTTACACTCTACAGGAGAGAGGACACTGCTGACCATAAGAGCTTACACTCTACAGGAGAGAGGACACAGCTGACCATAAGAGCTTACACTCTACAGGAGAGAGGACACTGCTGATCATAAGAGCTTACACTCTACAGGAGACACTGCTGACCATAAGAGCTTACACTCTACAGGAGAGAGGACACTGCTGACCATAAGAGCTTACACTCTACAGGAGAGAGGACACTGCTGATCATAAGAGCTAACACTCTACAGGAGACAGGACCCTGCTGACCATAAGAGCTTACACTCTACAGGAGAGAGGACAGTGCTGACCATAAGAGCTTACACTCTACAGGAGAGAGGACACTGCTGATCATAAGAGCTTACACTCTACAGGAGAGAGGACACTGCTGACCATAAGAGTTTACACTCTAGAGGAGAGACACTGCTGACCATAAGAGCTTACACTCTACAGGAGAGGGGACCCCACTGACCATAAGAGCTTACACTCTACAAGAGAGAGGACACTGCTGATCATAAGAGCTTACACTCTACAGGAGAGAGGACACTGCTGATCATAAGAGCTTACACTCTACAGGAGAGAGGACACTGCTGACCATAAGAGCTTACACTCTACAGGAGAGAGGACCCTGCTGACCATAAGAGCTTACACTCTACAGGAGAGAGGACACTGCTGATCATAAGAGCTTACACTCTACAGGAGAGACACTGCTGACCATAAGAGCTTACACTCTACAGGAGAGAGGACACTGCTGATCATAAGAGCTTACACTCTACAGGAGAGACACTACTGACCATAAGAGCTTACACTCTACAGGAGAGAGGACACTGCTGACCATAAGAGCTTACACTCTACAGGAGAGAGGACACTGCTGATCATAAGAGCTTACACTCTACAGGAGAGAGGACCCTGCTGATCATAAGAGCTTACACTCTACAGGAGAGAGGACCCTGCTGATCATAAGAGCTTACACTCTACAGGAGAGAGGACACTGCTGATCATAAGAGCTTACACTCTACAGGAGAGAGGACCCTGCTGACCATAAGAGCTTACACTCTACAGGAGAGAGGACCCTGCTGACCATAAGAGCTGACACTCTACAGGAGAGAGGACACTGCTGATCATAAGAGCTTACACTCTACAGGAGAGAGGACACTGCTGATCATAAGAGCTTACACTCTACAGGAGAGAGGACACTGCTGACCATAAGAGCTTACACTCTACAGGAGAGAGGACACTGCTGACCATAAGAGCTTACACTCTACAGGAGAGTGGACATTGCTGATCATAAGAGCTTACACTCTACAGGAGAGAGGACCCCGCTGATCATAAGAGCTTACACTCTACAGGAGAGAGGACACCGCTGACCATAAGAGCTTACACTCTACAGGAGAGAGGACACTGCTGATCATAAGAGCTTACACTCTACAGGAGAGAGGACACTGCTGATCATAAGAGCTTACACTCTACAGGAGAGAGGACACTGCTGACCATAAGAGCTTACACTCTACAGGAGAGAGGACCCTGCTGACCATAAGAGCTGACACTCTACAGGAGAGAGGACACTGCTGATCATAAGAGCTTACACTCTACAGGAGAGAGGACACTGCTGATCATAAGAGCTTACACTCTACAGGAGAGAGGACACTGCTGACCATAAGAGCTTACACTCTACAGGAGAGAGGACCCTGCTGACCATAAGAGCTTACACTCTACAGGAGAGGGGACCCTGCTGACCATAAGAGCTTACACTCTACAGGAGAGAGGACCCTGCTGATCATAAGAGCTTACACTCTACAGGAGAGAGGACACTGCTGACCATAAGAGCTTACACTCTACAGGAGAGTGGACATTGCTGATCATAAGAGCTTACACTCTACAGGAGAGAGGACCCCGCTGATCATAAGAGCTTACACTCTACAGGAGAGAGGACACTGCTGATCATAAGAGCTTACACTCTACAGGAGAGAGGACAGTGCTGATCATAAGAGCTTACACTCTACAGGAGAGAGGACCCCGCTGATCATAAGAGCTTACACTCTACAGGAGAGAGGACACTGCTGATAATAAGAGCTTACACTCTACAGGAGAGAGGACCCCGCTGATCATAAGAGCTTACACTCTACAGGAGAGAGGACAGTGCTGATCATAAGAGCTTACACTCTACAGGAGAGAGGACCCCGCTGATCATAAGAGCTTACACTCTACAGGAGAGAGGACCCTGCTGATCATAAGAGCTTACACTCTACAGGAGAGAGGACCCCGCTGATCATAAGAGCTTACACTCTACAGGAGAGAGGACACTGCTGACCATAAGAGCTTACACTCTACAGGAGAGAGGACACTGCTGATCATAAGAGCTTACACTCTACAGGAGACACCGCTGACCATAAGAGCTTACACTCTACTGAAGAGAGGAACATGCTGACCATAAGAGCTTACACTCTACAGGAGAGAGGACACTGCTAACCATAAGAGCTTACACTCTACAGGAGAGAGGACACTGCTGACCATAAAAGCTTACTCTCTACAGGAGAGAGGACCCCGCTGACTATAAGAGCTTACACTCTACAGGAGAGAGGACCCTGCTGACCATAAGAGCTTACACTCTACAGGAGAGAGGACACTGCTGACCATAAGAGCTTACTCTCTACAGGAGAGAGGACCCTGCTGACCATAAGAGCTTACACTCTACAGGAGAGGGGACCCCACTGACCATAAGAGCTTACACTCTACAGGAGAGAGGACCCTGCTGACTATAAGAGCTTACACTCTACAGGAGAGAGGACCCCGCTGACCATAAGAGCTTACACTCTACAGGAGAGAGGACACTGCTGACCATAAGAGCTTACACTCTACAGGAGAGAGGACCCTACTGACCATAAGAGCTTACACTCTACAGGAGAGACACTGCTGACCATAAGAGCTTACACTCTACAGGAGAGAGGACCCTGCTGACCATAAGAGCTTACACTCTACAGGAGAGAGGACCCTGCTGACCATAAGAGCTTACACTCTACAGGAGAGAGGACACTGCTGACCATAAGAGCTTACACTCTACAGGAGAGAGGACACTGCTGATAATAAGAGCTTACACTCTACAGGAGAGAGGACACTGCTGATAATAAGAGCTTACACTCTACAGGAGAGAGGACCCTGCTGACCATAAGAGCTTACACTCTACAGGAGAGAGGACCCCGCTGACCATAAGAGCTTACACTCTACAGGAGAGAGGACACTGCTGACCATAAGAGCTTACACTCTACAGGAGAGAGGACCCCGCTGATCATAAGAGCTTACACTCTACAGGAGAGAGGACACTGCTGACCATAAGAGCTTACACTCTACAGGAGAGAGGACCCCGCTGACCATAAGAGCTTACACTCTACAGGAGAGAGGACAGTGCTGACCATAAGAGCTTACACTCTACAGGAGAGAGGACACTGCTGACAATAAGAGCTTAAACTCTACAGGAGAGAGGACACTGCTGATCATAAGAGCTTACACTCTACAGGAGAGAGGACACTGCTGACCATAAGAGCTTACACTCTACAGGAGAGAGGACACTGCTGATCATAAGAGCTTACACTCTACAGGAGAGAGGACACTGCTGACCATAAGAGCTTACACTCTACAGGAGAGAGGGCACTGCTGACCATAAGAGCTTACACTCTACAGGAGAGAGGACCCGGCTGACCATAAGAGCTTACACTCTACAGGAGAGAGGACACTGCTGACCATAAGAGCTTACACTCTACAGGAGAGAGGACCCTGCTGATCATAAGAGCTTACACTCTACAGGAGAGAGGACCCCGCTGATCATAAGAGCTTACACTCTACAGGAGAGAGGACCCCGCTGACCATAAGAGCTTACACTCTACAGGAGAGAGGACACTGCTGATCATAAGAGCTTAAACTCTGCAGGAGAGAGGACACCGCTTACCATAAGAGCTTACACCCTACAGGAGAGAGGACCCTGCTGATCATAAAAACTTACACTCTACAGGAGAGAGGACACTGCTGACCATAAGAGCTTACACTCTACAGGAGAGAGGACAGTGCTGACCATAAGAGCTTACACTCTACAGGAGAGAGGACACTGCTGATCATAAGAGCTTACACTCTACAGGAGAGAGGACACTGCTGACTATAAGAGCTTACACTCTACAGGAGAGAGGACACTGCTGACCATAAGAGCTTACACTCTACAGGAGATAGGACCCTGCTGTTCATAAGAGCTTACACTCTACAGGAGAGAGGACACTGCTGACCATAAGAGCTTACACTCTACAGGAGAGAGGACACTGCTGATCATAAGAGCTTACACTCTACAGGAGAGAGGACACTGCTGACCATAAGAGCTTACACTCTACAGGAGAGAGGGCACTGCTGACCATAAGAGCTTACACTCTACAGGAGAGAGGACCCGGCTGACCATAAGAGCTTACACTCTACAGGAGAGAGGACACTGCTGACCATAAGAGCTTACACTCTACAGGAGAGAGGACCCTGCTGATCATAAGAGCTTACACTCTACAGGAGAGAGGACCCCGCTGATCATAAGAGCTTACACTCTACAGGAGAGAGGACCCCGCTGACCATAAGAGCTTACACTCTACAGGAGAGAGGACACTGCTGACCATAAGAGCTTACACTCTACAGGAGAAAGGACACTGCTGATCATAAGAGCTTACACTCTACAGGAGAGAGGACCCCGCTGACCATAAGAGCTTACACTCTACAGGAGAGAGGACACTGCTGACCATAAGAGCTTACACTCTACAGGAGAGAGGACCCTGCTGACCATAAGCGCTTACACTCTACAGGAGAGAGGACACTGCTGACCATAAGAGCTTACACTCTACAGGAGAGAGGACCCTGCTGACCATAAGAGCTTACACTCTACAGGAGAGAGGACCCCGCTGACTATAAGAGCTTACACTCTACAGGGAGAGAGGACACTGCTGACCATAAGAGCTTACACTCTGCCGAAGAGAGGACCCCGCTGACCATAAGAGCTTACACTCTACAGGAGAGACACTGCTGATCATAAGAGCTAACACACTACAGGAGAGAGGACACAGCTGACCATAAGAGCTTACACTCTACAGGAGAGAGGACCCCGCTGACTATAAGAGCTTACACTCTACAGGAGAGAGGACCCTGCTGATCATAAGAGCTTACACGCTACAGGAGAGAGGACACTGCTGACCATAAGAGCTTACACTCTACAGGAGAGACACTGCTGACCATAAGAGCTTACACTCTACAGGAAAGAGGACCCCGCTGACCATAAGAGCTTACACTCTACAGGAGAGACACTGCTGATTATAAGAGCTTACACTCTACAGGAGAGAGGACACTGCTGACCATAAGAGCTTACACTCTACAGGAGAGAGGACCCTGCTGACCATAAGAGCTTACACTCTACAGGAGAGAGGACACTGCTGACCATAAGAGCTTACACTCTACAGGAGAGAGGACCCTGCTGATCATAAGAGCTTACACTCTACAGGAGAGAGGACCCTGCTGATCATAAGAGCTTACACTATACAGGAGAGAGGACCCCGCTGACCATAAGAGCTTACACTCTACAGGAGAGAGGACCCTGCTGATCATAAGAGCTTACACTATACAGGAGAGACACTGCTGATCATAAGAGCTTACACACTACAGGAGAGAGGACCCTGCTGATCATAAGAGCTTACACTCTACAGGAGAGGGGACCCTGCTGACCATAAGAGCTTACACTCTACAGGAGAGAGGATCCTGCTGATCATAAGAGCTTACACTCTACAGGAGAGAGGACACTGCTGACCATAAGAGCTTACACTCTACAGGAGAGAGGACACTGCTGACCATAAGAGCTTACACTATACAGGAGAGAGGACCCCGCTGACCATAAGAGCTTACACTCTACAGGAGAGAGGACCCCGCTGACCATAAGAGCTTACACTCTACAGGAGAGAGGACCCCGCTGACCATAAGAGCTTACACTCTACAGGAGAGGGGACCCCGCTGACCATAAGAGCTTACACTCTACAGGAGAGAGGAGCCCGCTGATCATAAGAGCTTACACTCTACAGGAGAGAGGACCCCGCTGACCATAAGAGCTTACACTCTACAGGAGAGAGGACCCTGCTGATCATAAGAGCTTACACTCTACAGGAAAGAGGACACTGCTGACCATAAGAGCTTACACTCTACAGGAGAGAGAACCCCGCTGATCATAAGAGCTGACACTCTACAGGAAAGAGGATCCCGCTGACCATAAGAGCTTACACTCTACAGGAGAGAGGACACCGCTGATCATAAGAGCTTACACTCTACAGGAGAGAGGACACTGCTGATCATAAGAGCTTACACTCTACAGGAGAGACACTGCTGATCATAAGAGCCTACACTCTACAAGAGAGAGGACCCCGCTGATCATAAGAGCTTACACTCTACAGGAGAGAGGACCCTGCTGACCATAAGAGCTTACACTCTACAGGAGAGAGGACCCCGCTGACCATAAGAGCTTACACTCTACAGGAGAGAGGACACTGCTGACCATAAGAGCTTACACTCTACAGGAGAGAGGACTCCGCTGATCATAAGAGCTTACACTCTACAGGAGAGAGGACTCTGCTGACCATAAGAGCTTACACTCTACAGGAGAGAGGACCCTGCTGATCATAAGAGCTTACACTGTACAGGAGAGGGGACCCTGCTGACCATAAGAGCTTACACTCTACAGGAGAGAGGAGCCCGCTGATCATAAGAGCTTACACTCTACAGGAGAGAGGACACTGCTGACCATAAGAGCTTACACTCTACAGGAGAGAGGACCCTGCTGACCATAAGAGCTTACACTCTACAGGAGAGAGGACCCCGCTGACCATAAGAGCTTACACTCTACAGGAGAGAGGACCCTGCTGACCATAAGAGCTTACACTCTACAGGAGAGACACTGCTGACCATAAGAGCTTACACTCTACAAGAGAGAGGACACTGCTGACCATAAGAGCTTACACTCTACAGGAGAGAGGACTCCGCTGATCATAAGAGCTTACACTGTACAGGAGAGGGGACCCTGCTGATCATAAGAGCTTACACTCTACAGGAGAGGGGACCCTGCTGACCATAAGAGCTTACACTCTACAGGAGAGAGGAGCCCGCTGATCATAAGAGCTTACACTCTACAGGAGAGAGGACCCCGCTGACCATAAGAGCTTACACTCTACAGGAGAGAGGACCCTGCTGATCATAAGAGCTTACACTCTACAGGAAAGAGGACACAGCTGACCATAAGAGCTTACACTCTACAGGAGAGAGAACCCCGCTGATCATAAGAGCTGACACTCTACAGGAAAGAGGATCCCGCTGACCATAAGAGCTTACACTCTACAGCAGAGAGGACCCCGCTGATCATAAGAGCTTACACTCTACAGGAGAGAGGACCCTGCTGACCATAAGAGCTTACACTCTACAGGAGAGAGGACCCCGCTGATCATAAGAGCTTACACTCTACAGGAGAGACACTGCTGATCATAAGAGCTTACACTCTACAGGAGAGAGGATCCCGCTGACCATAAGAGCTTACACTGTACAGGAGAGAGGACACTGCTGACCATAAGAGCTTAAACTCTACAGGGAGAGGACCCTGCTGACCATAAGAGCTTACACTCTACAGGAGAGAGGACAGTGCTGACCATAAGAGCTTACACTCTACAGGAGAGAAGACCCTGCTGACCATAAGAGCTTACACTCTACAGGAGAGAGAACACTGCTGACGATAAGAGCTTACACTCTACAGGAGAGAGGACCCTGCTGACCATAAGAGCTTACACTCTACAGGAGAGAGGACCCTGCTGACCATAAGAGCTTACACTCTACAGGAGAGGACACAGCTGACCATAAGAGCTTACACTCTACAGGAGAGGACACTGCTGACCATAAGAGCTTACACTCTACAGGAGAGAGGACCCTGCTGACCATAAGAGCTTACACTCTACAGGAGAGACACTGCTGACCATAAGAGCTTTCACTCTACAGGAGAGAGGACTCTGCTGACCATAAGAGCTTACACTCTACAGGAGAGGACACTGCTGACCATAAGAGCTTACACTCTACAGGAGAGAAGACCCCGCTGATCGTAAGAGCTTACACTCTACAGGAGAGACACTGCTGACCACAAGAGCTTACACTCTACAGAAGAGAGGACACCTCTGACCATAGGAGCTTACACTCTACAGGAGAGGACACTGCTGACCATAAGAGCCTACACTCTACAGGAGAGAAGACCCCGCTGATCGTAAGAGCTTACACTCTACAGGAGAGACACTGCTGACCACAAGAGCTTACACTCTACAGAAGAGAGGACACCTCTGACCATAAGAGCTTACACTCTACAGGAGAGAGGACACTGCTGACCATAAGAGCTTACACTCTACAGGAGAGAGGACCCTGCTGACCATAAGAGCTTACACTCTACAGGAGAGACACTGCTGACCATAAGAGCTTACACTCTACAGGAGAGAGGACACTGCTGATCATAAGAGCTTACACTCTACAGGAGAGAGGACACTGCTGACCATAAGAGCTTACACTCTACAGGAGAGAGGACACTGCTGACCATAAGAGCTTACACTCTACAGGAGAGAGGACACTGCTGACAATAAGAGCTTACACTCTACAGGAGAGAGGACACCTCTGACCATAAGAGCTTACACTCTACAGGAGAGAGGACACTGCTGACCATAAGAGCTTATACTCTACAGGAGAGAGGACACTGCTGACCATAAGAGCTTACACTCTACAGGAGAGAGGACACTGCTGACCATAAGAGCTTACACTCTACAGGAGAGAGGACACCTCTGACCATAAGAGCTTACACTCTACAGGAGAGAGGACACTGCTGACAATAAGAGCTTACACTCTACAGGAAAGAGGACACTGCTGACCATAAGAGCTTACACTCTACAGGAGAGGGGACCCCACTGACCATAAGAGCTTACACTCTACAAGAGAGAGGACACTGCTGATAATAAGAGCTTACACTCTACAGGAGAGAGGACCCCGCTGACCATAAGAGCTTACACTCTACAGGAGAGAGGACACTGCTGACCATAAGAGCTTACACTCTACAGGAGAGAGGACACTGCTGATCATAAGAGCTTACACTATACAGGAGAGAGGACACTGCTGACCATAAGAGCTTACACTCTACAGGAGAGAGGACACTGCTGACCATAAGAGCTTACACTCTACAGGAGAGACACTGCTGACCATAAGATCTTACACTTTACAGGAGAGAGGACACTGCTGACCATAAGAGCTTACACTCTACAGGAGAGAGGACACTGCTGACCATAAGAGCTTACACTCTACAGGAGAGAGGACCCCGCTGACCATAAGAGCTTACACTCTACAGGAGAGAGGACACTGCTGATCATAAGAGCTTACACTATACAGGAGAGAGGACCCCGCTGACCATAAGAGCTTACACTCTACAGGAGAGAGGACACTGCTGACCATAAGAGCTTACACTCTACAGGAGAGAGGACACTGCTGATCATAAGAGCTTACACTCTACAGGAGAGACACTGCTGACCATAAGAGCTTACACTCTACAGGAGAGGACACTGCTGATCATAAGAGCTTACACTCTACAGCAGACACTGCTGACCATAAGAGCTTACACTCTACAGGAGAGAGGACCCCGCTGACCATAAGAGCTTACACTCTACAGGAGACACCGCTGACCATAAGAGCTTACACTCTACTGGAGAGAGGAACATGCTGACCATAAGAGCTTACACTCTACAGGAAAGAGGACCCCGCTGACCATTAGAGCTTACACTCTACAGGAGAGAGGACACTGCTGACCATAAGAGCTTACACTCTACAGGAGAGAGGACACTGCTGACCATAAGAGCTTACTCTCTACAGGAGAGAGGACCCTGCTGACCATAAGAGCTTACACTCTACAGGAGAGGGGACCCCACTGACCATAAGAGCTTACACTCTACAGGAGAGAGGACCCTGCTGACTATAAGAGCTTACACTCTACAGGAGAGAGGACCCCGCTGACCATAAGAGCTTACACTCTACAGGAGAGAGGACACTGCTGACCATAAGAGCTTACACTCTACAGGAGAGAGGACCCTACTGACCATAAGAGCTTACACTCTACAGGAGAGACACTGCTGACCATAAGAGCTTACACTCTACAGGAGAGAGGACCCTGCTGACCATAAGAGCTTACACTCTACAGGAGAGAGGACCCTGCTGACCATAAGAGCTTACACTCTACAGGAGAGAGGACACTGCTGACCATAAGAGCTTACACTCTACAGGAGAGGGGACCCTGCTGACCATAAGAGCTTACACTCTACAGGAGAGAGGACCCTGCTGACCATAAGAGCTTACACTCTACAGGAGAGAGGACACTGCTGACCATAAGAGCTTACACTCTACAGGAGAGAGGACAGTGCTGACCATAAGAGCTTACACTCTACAGGAGAGAGGACACTGCTGATAATAAGAGCTTACACTCTACAGGAGAGAGGACACTGCTGATAATAAGAGCTTACACTCTACAGGAGAGAGGACACTGCTGATAATAAGAGCTTACACTCTACAGGAGAGAGGACCCTGCTGACCATAAGAGCTTACACTCTACAGGAGAGAGGACCCCGCTGACCATAAGAGCTTACACTCTACAGGAGAGAGGACACTGCTGACCATAAGAGCTTACACTCTACAGGAGAGAGGACCCCGCTGATCATAAGAGCTTACACTCTACAGGAGAGAGGACACTGCTGACCATAAGAGCTTACACTCTACAGGAGAGAGGACCCCGCTGACCATAAGAGCTTACACTCTACAGGAGAGAGGACAGTGCTGACCATAAGAGCTTACACTCTACAGGAGAGAGGACACTGCTGACCATAAGAGCTTAAACTCTACAGGAGAGAGGACACTGCTGATCATAAGAGCTTACACTCTACAGGAGAGAGGACACTGCTGACCATAAGAGCTTACACTCTACAGGAGAGAGGACACTGCTGATCATAAGAGCTTACACTCTACAGGAGAGAGGACACTGCTGACCATAAGAGCTTACACTCTACAGGAGAGAGGGCACTGCTGACCATAAGAGCTTACACTCTACAGGAGAGAGGACCCGGCTGACCATAAGAGCTTACACTCTACAGGAGAGAGGACACTGCTGACCATAAGAGCTTACACTCTACAGGAGAGAGGACCCTGCTGATCATAAGAGCTTACACTCTACAGGAGAGAGGACCCCGCTGATCATAAGAGCTTACACTCTACAGGAGAGAGGACCCCGCTGACCATAAGAGCTTACACTCTACAGGAGAGAGGACACTGCTGATCATAAGAGCTTACACTCTACAGGAGAGAGGACACTGCTGACCATAAGAGCTTACACTCTACAGGAGAGAGGACCCTGCTGATCATAAGAGCTTACACTCTACAGGAGAGAGGACCCCGCTGATCATAAGAGCTTACACTCTACAGGAGAGAGGACCCCGCTGACCATAAGAGCTTACACTCTACAGGAGAGAGGACCCTGCTGATCATAAAAACTTACACTCTACAGGAGAGAGGACACTGCTGACCATAAGAGCTTACACTCTACAGGAGAGAGGACAGTGCTGACCATAAGAGCTTACACTCTACAGGAGAGAGGACACTGCTGATCATAAGAGCTTACACTCTACAGGAGAGAGGACACTGCTGACTATAAGAGCTTACACTCTACAGGAGAGAGGACACTGCTGACCATAAGAGCTTACACTCTACAGGAGATAGGACCCTGCTGTTCATAAGAGCTTACACTCTACAGGAGAGAGGACACTGCTGACCATAAGAGCTTACACTCTACAGGAGAGAGGACACTGCTGATCATAAGAGCTTACACTCTACAGGAGAGAGGACACTGCTGACCATAAGAGCTTACACTCTACAGGAGAGAGGGCACTGCTGACCATAAGAGCTTACACTCTACAGGAGAGAGGACCCGGCTGACCATAAGAGCTTACACTCTACAGGAGAGAGGACACTGCTGACCATAAGAGCTTACACTCTACAGGAGAGAGGACCCTGCTGATCATAAGAGCTTACACTCTACAGGAGAGAGGACCCCGCTGATCATAAGAGCTTACACTCTACAGGAGAGAGGACCCCGCTGACCATAAGAGCTTACACTCTACAGGAGAGAGGACACTGCTGACCATAAGAGCTTACACTCTACAGGAGAAAGGACACTGCTGATCATAAGAGCTTACACTCTACAGGAGAGAGGACCCCGCTGACCATAAGAGCTTACACTCTACAGGAGAGAGGACACTGCTGACCATAAGAGCTTACACTCTACAGGAGAGAGGACCCTGCTGACCATAAGCGCTTACACTCTACAGGAGAGAGGACACTGCTGACCATAAGAGCTTACACTCTACAGGAGAGAGGACCCTGCTGACCATAAGAGCTTACACTCTACAGGAGAGAGGACCCCGCTGACTATAAGAGCTTACACTCTACAGGGAGAGAGGACACTGCTGACCATAAGAGCTTACACTCTGCCGAAGAGAGGACCCCGCTGACCATAAGAGCTTACACTCTACAGGAGAGACACTGCTGATCATAAGAGCTAACACACTACAGGAGAGAGGACACAGCTGACCATAAGAGCTTACACTCTACAGGAGAGAGGACCCCGCTGACTATAAGAGCTTACACTCTACAGGAGAGAGGACCCTGCTGATCATAAGAGCTTACACGCTACAGGAGAGAGGACACTGCTGACCATAAGAGCTTACACTCTACAGGAGAGACACTGCTGACCATAAGAGCTTACACTCTACAGGAAAGAGGACCCCGCTGACCATAAGAGCTTACACTCTACAGGAGAGACACTGCTGATTATAAGAGCTTACACTCTACAGGAGAGAGGACACTGCTGACCATAAGAGCTTACACTCTACAGGAGAGAGGACCCTGCTGACCATAAGAGCTTACACTCTACAGGAGAGAGGACACTGCTGACCATAAGAGCTTACACTCTACAGGAGAGAGGACCCTGCTGATCATAAGAGCTTACACTCTACAGGAGAGAGGACCCTGCTGATCATAAGAGCTTACACTATACAGGAGAGAGGACCCCGCTGACCATAAGAGCTTACACTCTACAGGAGAGAGGACCCTGCTGATCATAAGAGCTTACACTATACAGGAGAGACACTGCTGATCATAAGAGCTTACACACTACAGGAGAGAGGACCCTGCTGATCATAAGAGCTTACACTCTACAGGAGAGGGGACCCTGCTGACCATAAGAGCTTACACTCTACAGGAGAGAGGATCCTGCTGATCATAAGAGCTTACACTCTACAGGAGAGAGGACCCTGCTGATCATAAGAGCTTACACTATACAGGAGAGAGGACCCCGCTGACCATAAGAGCTTACACTCTACAGGAGAGAGGACCCCGCTGACCATAAGAGCTTACACTCTACAGGAGAGAGGACCCCGCTGACCATAAGAGCTTACACTCTACAGGAGAGGGGACCCCGCTGACCATAAGAGCTTACACTCTACAGGAGAGAGGAGCCCGCTGATCATAAGAGCTTACACTCTACAGGAGAGAGGACCCCGCTGACCATAAGAGCTTACACTCTACAGGAGAGAGGACCCTGCTGATCATAAGAGCTTACACTCTACAGGAAAGAGGACACTGCTGACCATAAGAGCTTACACTCTACAGGAGAGAGAACCCCGCTGATCATAAGAGCTGACACTCTACAGGAAAGAGGATCCCGCTGACCATAAGAGCTTACACTCTACAGGAGAGAGGACACCGCTGATCATAAGAGCTTACACTCTACAGGAGAGAGGACACTGCTGATCATAAGAGCTTACACTCTACAGGAGAGACACTGCTGATCATAAGAGCCTACACTCTACAAGAGAGAGGACCCCGCTGATCATAAGAGCTTACACTCTACAGGAGAGAGGACCCTGCTGACCATAAGAGCTTACACTCTACAGGAGAGAGGACCCCGCTGACCATAAGAGCTTACACTCTACAGGAGAGAGGACACTGCTGACCATAAGAGCTTACACTCTACAGGAGAGAGGACTCCGCTGATCATAAGAGCTTACACTCTACAGGAGAGAGGACTCTGCTGACCATAAGAGCTTACACTCTACAGGAGAGAGGACCCTGCTGATCATAAGAGCTTACACTGTACAGGAGAGGGGACCCTGCTGACCATAAGAGCTTACACTCTACAGGAGAGAGGAGCCCGCTGATCATAAGAGCTTACACTCTACAGGAGAGAGGACACTGCTGACCATAAGAGCTTACACTCTACAGGAGAGAGGACCCTGCTGACCATAAGAGCTTACACTCTACAGGAGAGAGGACCCCGCTGACCATAAGAGCTTACACTCTACAGGAGAGAGGACCCTGCTGACCATAAGAGCTTACACTCTACAGGAGAGACACTGCTGACCATAAGAGCTTACACTCTACAAGAGAGAGGACACTGCTGACCATAAGAGCTTACACTCTACAGGAGAGAGGACTCCGCTGATCATAAGAGCTTACACTGTACAGGAGAGGGGACCCTGCTGATCATAAGAGCTTACACTCTACAGGAGAGGGGACCCTGCTGACCATAAGAGCTTACACTCTACAGGAGAGAGGAGCCCGCTGATCATAAGAGCTTACACTCTACAGGAGAGAGGACCCCGCTGACCATAAGAGCTTACACTCTACAGGAGAGAGGACCCTGCTGATCATAAGAGCTTACACTCTACAGGAAAGAGGACACAGCTGACCATAAGAGCTTACACTCTACAGGAGAGAGAACCCCGCTGATCATAAGAGCTGACACTCTACAGGAAAGAGGATCCCGCTGACCATAAGAGCTTACACTCTACAGCAGAGAGGACCCCGCTGATCATAAGAGCTTACACTCTACAGGAGAGAGGACCCTGCTGACCATAAGAGCTTACACTCTACAGGAGAGAGGACCCCGCTGATCATAAGAGCTTACACTCTACAGGAGAGACACTGCTGATCATAAGAGCTTACACTCTACAGGAGAGAGGATCCCGCTGACCATAAGAGCTTACACTGTACAGGAGAGAGGACACTGCTGACCATAAGAGCTTAAACTCTACAGGGAGAGGACCCTGCTGACCATAAGAGCTTACACTCTACAGGAGAGAGGACAGTGCTGACCATAAGAGCTTACACTCTACAGGAGAGAAGACCCTGCTGACCATAAGAGCTTACACTCTACAGGAGAGAGAACACTGCTGACGATAAGAGCTTACACTCTACAGGAGAGAGGACCCTGCTGACCATAAGAGCTTACACTCTACAGGAGAGAGGACCCTGCTGACCATAAGAGCTTACACTCTACAGGAGAGGACACAGCTGACCATAAGAGCTTACACTCTACAGGAGAGGACACTGCTGACCATAAGAGCTTACACTCTACAGGAGAGAGGACCCTGCTGACCATAAGAGCTTACACTCTACAGGAGAGACACTGCTGACCATAAGAGCTTTCACTCTACAGGAGAGAGGACTCTGCTGACCATAAGAGCTTACACTCTACAGGAGAGGACACTGCTGACCATAAGAGCTTACACTCTACAGGAGAGAAGACCCCGCTGATCGTAAGAGCTTACACTCTACAGGAGAGACACTGCTGACCACAAGAGCTTACACTCTACAGAAGAGAGGACACCTCTGACCATAGGAGCTTACACTCTACAGGAGAGGACACTGCTGACCATAAGAGCCTACACTCTACAGGAGAGAAGACCCCGCTGATCGTAAGAGCTTACACTCTACAGGAGAGACACTGCTGACCACAAGAGCTTACACTCTACAGAAGAGAGGACACCTCTGACCATAAGAGCTTACACTCTACAGGAGAGAGGACACTGCTGACCATAAGAGCTTACACTCTACAGGAGAGAGGACCCTGCTGACCATAAGAGCTTACACTCTACAGGAGAGACACTGCTGACCATAAGAGCTTACACTCTACAGGAGAGAGGACACTGCTGATCATAAGAGCTTACACTCTACAGGAGAGAGGACACTGCTGACCATAAGAGCTTACACTCTACAGGAGAGAGGACACTGCTGACCATAAGAGCTTACACTCTACAGGAGAGAGGACACTGCTGACAATAAGAGCTTACACTCTACAGGAGAGAGGACACCTCTGACCATAAGAGCTTACACTCTACAGGAGAGAGGACACTGCTGACCATAAGAGCTTATACTCTACAGGAGAGAGGACACTGCTGACCATAAGAGCTTACACTCTACAGGAGAGAGGACACTGCTGACCATAAGAGCTTACACTCTACAGGAGAGAGGACACCTCTGACCATAAGAGCTTACACTCTACAGGAGAGAGGACACTGCTGACAATAAGAGCTTACACTCTACAGGAAAGAGGACACTGCTGACCATAAGAGCTTACACTCTACAGGAGAGGGGACCCCACTGACCATAAGAGCTTACACTCTACAAGAGAGAGGACACTGCTGATAATAAGAGCTTACACTCTACAGGAGAGAGGACCCCGCTGACCATAAGAGCTTACACTCTACAGGAGAGAGGACACTGCTGACCATAAGAGCTTACACTCTACAGGAGAGAGGACACTGCTGATCATAAGAGCTTACACTATACAGGAGAGAGGACACTGCTGACCATAAGAGCTTACACTCTACAGGAGAGAGGACACTGCTGACCATAAGAGCTTACACTCTACAGGAGAGACACTGCTGACCATAAGATCTTACACTTTACAGGAGAGAGGACACTGCTGACCATAAGAGCTTACACTCTACAGGAGAGAGGACACTGCTGACCATAAGAGCTTACACTCTACAGGAGAGAGGACCCCGCTGACCATAAGAGCTTACACTCTACAGGAGAGAGGACACTGCTGATCATAAGAGCTTACACTATACAGGAGAGAGGACCCCGCTGACCATAAGAGCTTACACTCTACAGGAGAGAGGACACTGCTGACCATAAGAGCTTACACTCTACAGGAGAGAGGACACTGCTGATCATAAGAGCTTACACTCTACAGGAGAGACACTGCTGACCATAAGAGCTTACACTCTACAGGAGAGGACACTGCTGATCATAAGAGCTTACACTCTACAGCAGACACTGCTGACCATAAGAGCTTACACTCTACAGGAGAGAGGACCCCGCTGACCATAAGAGCTTACACTCTACAGGAGACACCGCTGACCATAAGAGCTTACACTCTACTGGAGAGAGGAACATGCTGACCATAAGAGCTTACACTCTACAGGAAAGAGGACCCCGCTGACCATTAGAGCTTACACTCTACAGGAGAGAGGACACTGCTGACCATAAGAGCTTACACTCTACAGGAGAGAGGACACTGCTGACCATAAGAGCTTACACTCTACAGGAGAGAGGACCCTGCTGATCATAAGAGCTTACACTCTACAGGAGAGAGGACCCTGCTGACCATAAGAGCTTACACTCTACAGGAGAAAGGACCCCGCTGATCATAAGAGCTTACACTCTACAGGAGAGAGGACACTGCTGATCATAAGAGCTTACACTCTACAGGAGAGAGGACCCCGCTGACCATAAGAGCTTACACTCTACAGGAGAGAGGACACTGCTGACCATAAGAGCTTACATTCTACAGGAGAGACACTGCTGATCATAAGAGCTTACACACTACAGGAGAGAGGACACTGCTGATCATAAGAGCTTACACTCTACAGGAGAGAGGACACAGCTGACCATAAGAGCTTACACTCTACAGGAGAGAGGACACTGCTGACCATAAGAGCTTACACTCTACAGGAGAGAGGACACTGCTGACCATAAGAGCTTACACTCTACAGGAGAGAGAACACTGCTGACCATAAGAGCTTACACTCTACAGGAGAGAGGACACTGCTGACCATAAGAGCTTACACTCTACAGGAGAGAGGACACTGCTGACCATAAGAGCTTACACTCTACAGGAGAGAGGACACTGCTGACCATAAGAGCTTACACTCTACAGGAGAGAGGACACTGCTGACCATAAGAGCTTACACTCTACAGGAGACAGGACACTGCTGACCATAAGAGCTTACACTCTACAGGAGAGAGGACACTGCTGACCATAAGAGCTTACACTCTACAGGAGAGAGGACCCCGCTGACTATAAGAGCTTACACTCTACAGGAGAGAGGACCCTGCTGATCATAAGAGCTTACACTCTACAGGAAAGAGGACACTGCTGACCATAAGAGCTTACACTCTACAGGAGAGGGGACCCTGCTGACCATAAGAGCTTACACTCTACAGGAGAGACACTGCTGACCATAAGAGCTTACACTCTACAAGAGAGAGGACACTGCTGATAATAAGAGCTTACACTCTACAGGAGAGAGGACCCCGCTGACCATAAGAGCTTACACTCTACAGGAGAGAGGACACTGCTGACCATAAGAGCTTACACTCTACAGGAGAGAGGACACTGCTGACCATAAGAGCTTACACTCTACAGGAGAGAGGACACTGCTGACCATAAAAGCTTACTCTCTACAGGAGAGAGGACCCTACTGACCATAAGAGCTTACACACTACAGGAGAGAGGACCCCGCTGATCATAAGAGCTTACACTCTACAGGAGAGTGGACACTGCTGACCATAAGAGCTTACACTCTACTGGAGAGAGGACCCTGCTGACCATAAGAGCTTACACACTACAGGAGAGAGGACCCCGCTGATCATAAGAGCTTACACTCTACAGGAGAGTGGACACTGCTGACCATAAGAGCTTACACTCTACTGGAGAGAGGACCCTGCTGACCATAAGAGCTTACACACTACAGGAGAGAGGACCCCGCTGATCATAAGAGCTTACACTCTACAGGAGAGAGGACCCTGCTGATCATAAGAGCTTACACTCTACAGGAGAGAGGACCCCGCTGATCATAAGAGCTTACACTCTACAGGAGAGAGGACACTGCTGACCATAAGAGCTTACACTCTACAGGAGAGAGGACACTGCTGATCATAAGAGCTTACACTATACAGGAGAGAGGACCCCGCTGACCATAAGAGCTTACACTCTACAGGAGACACCGCTGACCATAAGAGCTTACACTCTACTGAAGAGAGGAACATGCTGACCATAAGAGCTTACACTCTACAGGAGAGAGGACCCTGCTAACCATAAGAGCTTACACTCTACAGGAGAGAGGACACTGCTGACCATAAAAGCTTACTCTCTACAGGAGAGAGGACCCTACTGACCATAAGAGCTTACACTCTACAGGAGAGACACTGCTGACTATAAGAGCTTACACTCTACAGGAGAGAGGACCCTGCTGACCATAAGAGCTTACACTCTACAGGAGAGAGGACACTGCTGACCATAAGAGCTTACTCTCTACAGGAGAGAGGACCCTGCTGACCATAAGAGCTTACACTCTACAGGAGAGGGGACCCCACTGACCATAAGAGCTTACACTCTACAGGAGAGAGGACCCTGCTGACTATAAGAGCTTACACTCTACAGGAGAGAGGACACTGCTGACCATAAGAGCTTACACTCTACAGGAGAGAGGACCCTACTGACCATAAGAGCTTACACTCTACAGGAGAGACACTGCTGACCATAAGAGCTTACACTCTACAGGAGAGAGGACCCTGCTGACCATAAGAGCTTACACTCTACAGGAGAGAGGACCCTGCTGACCATAAGAGCTTACACTCTACAGGAGAGAGGACACTGCTGACCATAAGAGCTTACACTCTACAGGAGAGACACTGCTGACCATAAGCGCTTACACTCTACAGGAGAGAGGACACTGCTGACCATAAGAGCTTACACTCTACAGGAGAGGGGACCCTGCTGACCATAAGAGCTTACACTCTACAGGAGAGAGGACCCTGCTGACCATAAGAGCTTACACTCTACAGGAGAGAGGACACTGCTGATCATAAGAGCTTACACTCTACAGGAGAGAGGACACAGCTGACCATAAGAGCTTACACTCTACAGGAGAGAGGACACTGCTGATCATAAGAGCTTACACTCTACAGGAGACACTGCTGACCATAAGAGCTTACACTCTACAGGAGAGAGGACACTGCTGACCATAAGAGCTTACACTCTACAGGAGAGAGGACACTGCTGATCATAAGAGCTAACACTCTACAGGAGACAGGACCCTGCTGACCATAAGAGCTTACACTCTACAGGAGAGAGGACAGTGCTGACCATAAGAGCTTACACTCTACAGGAGAGAGGACACTGCTGATCATAAGAGCTTACACTCTACAGGAGAGAGGACACTGCTGACCATAAGAGCTTACACTCTAGAGGAGAGACACTGCTGACCATAAGAGCTTACACTCTACAGGAGAGGGGACCCCACTGACCATAAGAGCTTACACTCTACAAGAGAGAGGACACTGCTGATCATAAGAGCTTACACTCTACAGGAGAGAGGACACTGCTGATCATAAGAGCTTACACTCTACAGGAGAGAGGACACTGCTGACCATAAGAGCTTACACTCTACAGGAGAGAGGACCCTGCTGACCATAAGAGCTTACACTCTACAGGAGAGAGGACACTGCTGATCATAAGAGCTTACACTCTACAGGAGAGACACTGCTGACCATAAGAGCTTACACTCTACAGGAGAGAGGACACTGCTGATCATAAGAGCTTACACTCTACAGGAGAGACACTACTGACCATAAGAGCTTACACTCTACAGGAGAGAGGACACTGCTGACCATAAGAGCTTACACTCTACAGGAGAGAGGACACTGCTGATCATAAGAGCTTACACTCTACAGGAGAGAGGACCCTGCTGATCATAAGAGCTTACACTCTACAGGAGAGAGGACCCTGCTGATCATAAGAGCTTACACTCTACAGGAGAGAGGACACTGCTGATCATAAGAGCTTACACTCTACAGGAGAGAGGACCCTGCTGACCATAAGAGCTTACACTCTACAGGAGAGAGGACCCTGCTGACCATAAGAGCTGACACTCTACAGGAGAGAGGACACTGCTGATCATAAGAGCTTACACTCTACAGGAGAGAGGACACTGCTGATCATAAGAGCTTACACTCTACAGGAGAGAGGACACTGCTGACCATAAGAGCTTACACTCTACAGGAGAGTGGACATTGCTGATCATAAGAGCTTACACTCTACAGGAGAGAGGACCCCGCTGATCATAAGAGCTTACACTCTACAGGAGAGAGGACACCGCTGACCATAAGAGCTTACACTCTACAGGAGAGAGGACACTGCTGATCATAAGAGCTTACACTCTACAGGAGAGAGGACACTGCTGATCATAAGAGCTTACACTCTACAGGAGAGAGGACACTGCTGACCATAAGAGCTTACACTCTACAGGAGAGAGGACCCTGCTGACCATAAGAGCTGACACTCTACAGGAGAGAGGACACTGCTGATCATAAGAGCTTACACTCTACAGGAGAGAGGACACTGCTGATCATAAGAGCTTACACTCTACAGGAGAGAGGACACTGCTGACCATAAGAGCTTACACTCTACAGGAGAGAGGACCCTGCTGACCATAAGAGCTTACACTCTACAGGAGAGGGGACCCTGCTGACCATAAGAGCTTACACTCTACAGGAGAGAGGACCCTGCTGATCATAAGAGCTTACACTCTACAGGAGAGAGGACACTGCTGACCATAAGAGCTTACACTCTACAGGAGAGTGGACATTGCTGATCATAAGAGCTTACACTCTACAGGAGAGAGGACCCCGCTGATCATAAGAGCTTACACTCTACAGGAGAGAGGACACTGCTGATCATAAGAGCTTACACTCTACAGGAGAGAGGACAGTGCTGATCATAAGAGCTTACACTCTACAGGAGAGAGGACCCCGCTGATCATAAGAGCTTACACTCTACAGGAGAGAGGACACTGCTGATAATAAGAGCTTACACTCTACAGGAGAGAGGACCCCGCTGATCATAAGAGCTTACACTCTACAGGAGAGAGGACAGTGCTGATCATAAGAGCTTACACTCTACAGGAGAGAGGACCCCGCTGATCATAAGAGCTTACACTCTACAGGAGAGAGGACCCTGCTGATCATAAGAGCTTACACTCTACAGGAGAGAGGACCCCGCTGATCATAAGAGCTTACACTCTACAGGAGAGAGGACACTGCTGACCAAAAGAGCTTACACTCTACAGGAGAGAGGACACTGCTGATCATAAGAGCTTACACTCTACAGGAGACACCGCTGACCATAAGAGCTTACACTCTACTGAAGAGAGGAACATGCTGACCATAAGAGCTTACACTCTACAGGAGAGAGGACACTGCTAACCATAAGAGCTTACACTCTACAGGAGAGAGGACACTGCTGACCATAAAAGCTTACTCTCTACAGGAGAGAGGACCCTGCTGACCATAAGAGCTTACACTCTACAGGAGAGGGGACCCCACTGACCATAAGAGCTTACACTCTACAGGAGAGGACACTGCTGATCATAAGAGCTTACACTCTACAGGAGAGAGGACTCCGCTGACCATAAGAGCTTACACTCTACAGGAGAGAGGACACTGCTGACCATAAGAGCTTACTCTCTACAGGAGAGAGGACCCTGCTGACCATAAGAGCTTACACTCTACAGGAGAGGGGACCCCACTGACCATAAGAGCTTACACTCTACAGGAGAGAGGACCCTGCTGACTATAAGAGCTTACACTCTACAGGAGAGAGGACCCCGCTGACCATAAGAGCTTACACTCTACAGGAGAGAGGACACTGCTGACCATAAGAGCTTACACTCTACAGGAGAGAGGACCCTACTGACCATAAGAGCTTACACTCTACAGGAGAGACACTGCTGACCATAAGAGCTTACACTCTACAGGAGAGAGGACCCTGCTGACCATAAGAGCTTACACTCTACAGGAGAGAGGACCCTGCTGACCATAAGAGCTTACACTCTACAGGAGAGAGGACACTGCTGACCATAAGAGCTTACACTCTACAGGAGAGGGGACCCTGCTGACCATAAGAGCTTACACTCTACAGGAGAGAGGACCCTGCTGACCATAAGAGCTTACACTCTACAGGAGAGAGGACACTGCTGACCATAAGAGCTTACACTCCACAGGAGAGAGGACAGTGCTGACCATAAGAGCTTACACTCTACAGGAGAGAGGACACTGCTGATAATAAGAGCTTACACTCTACAGGAGAGAGGACACTGCTGATAATAAGAGCTTACACTCTACAGGAGAGAGGACACTGCTGATAATAAGAGCTTACACTCTACAGGAGAGAGGACCCTGCTGACCATAAGAGCTTACACTCTACAGGAGAGAGGACCCCGCTGACCATAAGAGCTTACACTCTACAGGAGAGAGGACACTGCTGACCATAAGAGCTTACACTCTACAGGAGAGAGGACCCCGCTGATCATAAGAGCTTACACTCTACAGGAGAGAGGACACTGCTGACCATAAGAGCTTACACTCTACAGGAGAGAGGACCCCGCTGACCATAAGAGCTTACACTCTACAGGAGAGAGGACAGTGCTGACCATAAGAGCTTACACTCTACAGGAGAGAGGACACTGCTGACAATAAGAGCTTAAACTCTACAGGAGAGAGGACACTGCTGATCATAAGAGCTTACACTCTACAGGAGAGAGGACACTGCTGACCATAAGAGCTTACACTCTACAGGAGAGAGGACCCTGCTGACCATAAGAGCTTACACTCTACAGAAGAGAGGACCCTGCTGATCATAAGAGCTTACACTCTACAGGAGAGAGGACACTGCTGACCATAAGAGCTTACACTCTACAGGAGAGAGGACACTGCTGACCATAAGAGCTTACACTCTACAGGAGAGAGGACACTGCTGACCATAAGAGCTTACACTCTACAGGAGAGAGGACACTGCTGACCATAAGAGCTTACACTCTACAGGAGAGAGGACACTGCTGATCATAAGAGCTTACACTCTACAGGAGAGAGGACACTGCTGACCATAAGAGCTTACACTCTACAGGAGAGAGGGCACTGCTGACCATAAGAGCTTACACTCTACAGGAGAGAGGACCCGGCTGACCATAAGAGCTTACACTCTACAGGAGAGAGGACACTGCTGACCATAAGAGCTTACACTCTACAGGAGAGAGGACCCTGCTGATCATAAGAGCTTACACTCTACAGGAGAGAGGACCCCGCTGATCATAAGAGCTTACACTCTACAGGAGAGAGGACCCCGCTGACCATAAGAGCTTACACTCTACAGGAGAGAGGACACTGCTGATCATAAGAGCTTAAACTCTGCAGGAGAGAGGACACCGCTGACCATAAGAGCTTACACCCTACAGGAGAGAGGACCCTGCTGATCATAAAAACTTACACTCTACAGGAGAGAGGACACTGCTGACCATAAGAGCTTACACTCTACAGGAGAGAGGACAGTGCTGACCATAAGAGCTTACACTCTACAGGAGAGAGGACACTGCTGATCATAAGAGCTTACACTCTACAGGAGAGAGGACACTGCTGACTATAAGAGCTTACACTCTACAGGAGAGAGGACACTGCTGACCATAAGAGCTTACACTCTACAGGAGATAGGACCCTGCTGTTCATAAGAGCTTACACTCTACAGGAGAGAGGACACTGCTGACCATAAGAGCTTACACTCTACAGGAGAGAGGACACTGCTGATCATAAGAGCTTACACTCTACAGGAGAGAGGACACTGCTGACCATAAGAGCTTACACTCTACAGGAGAGAGGGCACTGCTGACCATAAGAGCTTACACTCTACAGGAGAGAGGACCCGGCTGACCATAAGAGCTTACACTCTACAGGAGAGAGGACACTGCTGACCATAAGAGCTTACACTCTACAGGAGAGAGGACCCTGCTGATCATAAGAGCTTACACTCTACAGGAGAGAGGACCCCGCTGATCATAAGAGCTTACACTCTACAGGAGAGAGGACCCCGCTGACCATAAGAGCTTACACTCTACAGGAGAGAGGACACTGCTGACCATAAGAGCTTACACTCTACAGGAGAAAGGACACTGCTGATCATAAGAGCTTACACTCTACAGGAGAGAGGACACTGCTGACCATAAGAGCTTACACTCTACAGGAGAGAGGACCCCGCTGACCATAAGAGCTTACACTCTACAGGAGAGAGGACACTGCTGACCATAAGAGCTTACACTCTACAGGAGAGAGGACCCTGCTGACCATAAGCGCTTACACTCTACAGGAGAGAGGACACTGCTGACCATAAGAGCTTACACTCTACAGGAGAGAGGACCCTGCTGACCATAAGAGCTTACACTCTACAGGAGAGAGGACCCCGCTGACTATAAGAGCTTACACTCTACAGGGAGAGAGGACACTGCTGACCATAAGAGCTTACACTCTGCCGAAGAGAGGACCCCGCTGACCATAAGAGCTTACACTCTACAGGAGAGACACTGCTGATCATAAGAGCTAACACACTACAGGAGAGAGGACACAGCTGACCATAAGAGCTTACACTCTACAGGAGAGAGGACCCCGCTGACTATAAGAGCTTACACTCTACAGGAGAGAGGACCCTGCTGATCATAAGAGCTTACACGCTACAGGAGAGAGGACACTGCTGACCATAAGAGCTTACACTCTACAGGAGAGACACTGCTGACCATAAGAGCTTACACTCTACAGGAAAGAGGACCCCGCTGACCATAAGAGCTTACACTCTACAGGAGAGACACTGCTGATTATAAGAGCTTACACTCTACAGGAGAGAGGACACTGCTGACCATAAGAGCTTACACTCTACAGGAGAGAGGACCCTGCTGACCATAAGAGCTTACACTCTACAGGAGAGAGGACACTGCTGACCATAAGAGCTTACACTCTACAGGAGAGAGGACCCTGCTGATCATAAGAGCTTACACTCTACAGGAGAGAGGACCCTGCTGATCATAAGAGCTTACACTATACAGGAGAGAGGACCCCGCTGACCATAAGAGCTTACACTCTACAGGAGAGAGGACCCTGCTGATCATAAGAGCTTACACTATACAGGAGAGACACTGCTGATCATAAGAGCTTACACACTACAGGAGAGAGGACCCTGCTGATCATAAGAGCTTACACTCTACAGGAGAGGGGACCCTGCTGACCATAAGAGCTTACACTCTACAGGAGAGAGGATCCTGCTGATCATAAGAGCTTACACTCTACAGGAGAGAGGACCCTGCTGATCATAAGAGCTTACACTATACAGGAGAGAGGACCCCGCTGACCATAAGAGCTTACACTCTACAGGAGAGAGGACCCCGCTGACCATAAGAGCTTACACTCTACAGGAGAGAGGACCCCGCTGACCATAAGAGCTTACACTCTACAGGAGAGGGGACCCCGCTGACCATAAGAGCTTACACTCTACAGGAGAGAGGAGCCCGCTGATCATAAGAGCTTACACTCTACAGGAGAGAGGACCCCGCTGACCATAAGAGCTTACACTCTACAGGAGAGAGGACCCTGCTGATCATAAGAGCTTACACTCTACAGGAAAGAGGACACTGCTGACCATAAGAGCTTACACTCTACAGGAGAGAGAACCCCGCTGATCATAAGAGCTGACACTCTACAGGAAAGAGGATCCCGCTGACCATAAGAGCTTACACTCTACAGGAGAGAGGAGCCCGCTGACCATAAGAGCTTACACTCTACAGGAGAGAGGACACCGCTGATCATAAGAGCTTACACTCTACAGGAGAGAGGACACTGCTGATCATAAGAGCTTACACTCTACAGGAGAGACACTGCTGATCATAAGAGCCTACACTCTACAAGAGAGAGGACCCCGCTGATCATAAGAGCTTACACTCTACAGGAGAGAGGACCCTGCTGACCATAAGAGCTTACACTCTACAGGAGAGAGGACCCCGCTGACCATAAGAGCTTACACTCTACAGGAGAGAGGACACTGCTGACCATAAGAGCTTACACTCTACAGGAGAGAGGACTCCGCTGATCATAAGAGCTTACACTCTACAGGAGAGAGGACTCTGCTGACCATAAGAGCTTACACTCTACAGGAGAGAGGACCCTGCTGATCATAAGAGCTTACACTGTACAGGAGAGGGGACCCTGCTGACCATAAGAGCTTACACTCTACAGGAGAGAGGAGCCCGCTGATCATAAGAGCTTACACTCTACAGGAGAGAGGACACTGCTGACCATAAGAGCTTACACTCTACAGGAGAGAGGACCCTGCTGACCATAAGAGCTTACACTCTACAGGAGAGAGGACCCCGCTGACCATAAGAGCTTACACTCTACAGGAGAGAGGACCCTGCTGACCATAAGAGCTTACACTCTACAGGAGAGACACTGCTGACCATAAGAGCTTACACTCTACAAGAGAGAGGACACTGCTGACCATAAGAGCTTACACTCTACAGGAGAGAGGACTCCGCTGATCATAAGAGCTTACACTGTACAGGAGAGGGGACCCTGCTGATCATAAGAGCTTACACTCTACAGGGAGGGGACCCTGCTGACCATAAGAGCTTACACTCTACAGGAGAGAGGAGCCCGCTGATCATAAGAGCTTACACTCTACAGGAGAGAGGACCCCGCTGACCATAAGAGCTTACACTCTACAGGAGAGAGGACCCTGCTGATCATAAGAGCTTACACTCTACAGGAAAGAGGACACAGCTGACCATAAGAGCTTACACTCTACAGGAGAGAGAACCCCGCTGATCATAAGAGCTGACACTCTACAGGAAAGAGGATCCCGCTGACCATAAGAGCTTACACTCTACAGCAGAGAGGACCCCGCTGATCATAAGAGCTTACACTCTACAGGAGAGAGGACCCTGCTGACCATAAGAGCTTACACTCTACAGGAGAGAGGACCCCGCTGATCATAAGAGCTTACACTCTACAGGAGAGACACTGCTGATCATAAGAGCTTACACTCTACAGGAGAGAGGATCCCGCTGACCATAAGAGCTTACACTGTACAGGAGAGAGGACACTGCTGACCATAAGAGCTTAAACTCTACAGGGAGAGGACCCTGCTGACCATAAGAGCTTACACTCTACAGGAGAGAGGACAGTGCTGACCATAAGAGCTTACACTCTACAGGAGAGAAGACCCTGCTGACCATAAGAGCTTACACTCTACAGGAGAGAGAACACTGCTGACGATAAGAGCTTACACTCTACAGGAGAGAGGACCCTGCTGACCATAAGAGCTTACACTCTACAGGAGAGAGGACCCTGCTGACCATAAGAGCTTACACTCTACAGGAGAGGACACAGCTGACCATAAGAGCTTACACTCTACAGGAGAGGACACTGCTGACCATAAGAGCTTACACTCTACAGGAGAGAGGACCCTGCTGACCATAAGAGCTTACACTCTACAGGAGAGACACTGCTGACCATAAGAGCTTTCACTCTACAGGAGAGGACACTGCTGACCATAAGAGCTTACACTCTACAGGAGAGAAGACCCCGCTGATCGTAAGAGCTTACACTCTACAGGAGAGACACTGCTGACCACAAGAGCTTACACTCTACAGAAGAGAGGACACCTCTGACCATAGGAGCTTACACTCTACAGGAGAGGACACTGCTGACCATAAGAGCCTACACTCTACAGGAGAGAAGACCCCGCTGATCGTAAGAGCTTACACTCTACAGGAGAGACACTGCTGACCACAAGAGCTTACACTCTACAGAAGAGAGGACACCTCTGACCATAAGAGCTTACACTCTACAGGAGAGAGGACACTGCTGACCATAAGAGCTTACACTCTACAGGAGAGAGGACCCTGCTGACCATAAGAGCTTACACTCTACAGGAGAGACACTGCTGACCATAAGAGCTTACACTCTACAGGAGAGAGGACACTGCTTATCATAAGAGCTTACACTCTACAGGAGAGAGGACACTGCTGACCATAAGAGCTTACACTCTACAGGAGAGAGGACACTGCTGACCATAAGAGCTTACACTCTACAGGAGAGGACACTGCTGACCATAAGAGCTTACACTCTACAGGAGAGGACACTGCTGACCATAAGAGCTTACACTCTACAGGAGAGAGGACACTGCTGACAATAAGAGCTTACACTCTACAGGAGAGAGGACACCTCTGACCATAAGAGCTTACACTCTACAGGAGAGAGGACACTGCTGACCATAAGAGCTTATACTCTACAGGAGAGAGGACACTGCTGACCATAAGAGCTTACACTCTACAGGAGAGAGGACACTGCTGACCATAAGAGCTTACACTCTACAGGAGAGAGGACACCTCTGACCATAAGAGCTTACACTCTACAGGAGAGAGGACACTGCTGACAATAAGAGCTTACACTCTACAGGAAAGAGGACACTGCTGACCATAAGAGCTTACACTCTACAGGAGAGGGGACCCCACTGACCATAAGAGCTTACACTCTACAAGAGAGAGGACACTGCTGATAATAAGAGCTTACACTCTACAGGAGAGAGGACCCCGCTGACCATAAGAGCTTACACTCTACAGGAGAGAGGACACTGCTGACCATAAGAGCTTACACTCTACAGGAGAGAGGACACTGCTGATCATAAGAGCTTACACTATACAGGAGAGAGGACACTGCTGACCATAAGAGCTTACACTCTACAGGAGAGAGGACACTGCTGACCATAAGAGCTTACACTCTACAGGAGAGACACTGCTGACCATAAGATCTTACACTTTACAGGAGAGAGGACACTGCTGACCATAAGAGCTTACACTCTACAGGAGAGAGGACACTGCTGACCATAAGAGCTTACACTCTACAGGAGAGAGGACCCCGCTGACCATAAGAGCTTACACTCTACAGGAGAGAGGACACTGCTGATCATAAGAGCTTACACTATACAGGAGAGAGGACCCCGCTGACCATAAGAGCTTACACTCTACAGGAGAGAGGACACTGCTGACCATAAGAGCTTACACTCTACAGGAGAGAGGACACTGCTGATCATAAGAGCTTACACTCTACAGGAGAGACACTGCTGACCATAAGAGCTTACACTCTACAGGAGAGGACACTGCTGATCATAAGAGCTTACACTCTACAGCAGACACTGCTGACCATAAGAGCTTACACTCTACAGGAGAGAGGACCCCGCTGACCATAAGAGCTTACACTCTACAGGAGACACCGCTGACCATAAGAGCTTACACTCTACTGGAGAGAGGAACATGCTGACCATAAGAGCTTACACTCTACAGGAAAGAGGACCCCGCTGACCATAAGAGCTTACACTCTACAGGAGAGAGGACACTGCTGACCATAAGAGCTTACACTCTACAGGAGAGAGGACCCTGCTGATCATAAGAGCTTACACTCTACAGGAGAGAGGACCCTGCTGACCATAAGAGCTTACACTCTACAGGAGAAAGGACCCCGCTGATCATAAGAGCTTACACTCTACAGGAGAGAGGACACTGCTGATCATAAGAGCTTACACTCTACAGGAGAGAGGACCCCGCTGACCATAAGAGCTTACACTCTACAGGAGAGAGGACACTGCTGACCATAAGAGCTTACACTCTACAGGAGAGAGGACACTGCTGACCATAAGAGCTTACACTCTACAGGAGAGAGGACACTGCTGACCATAAGAGCTTACACTCTACAGGAGAGTGGACATTGCTGATCATAAGCGCTTACACTCTACAGGAGACAGGACACTGCTGACCATAAGAGCTTACACTCTACAGGAGAGAGGACACTGCTGACCATAAGAGCTTACACTCTACAGGAGAGAGGACCCCGCTGACTATAAGAGCTTACACTCTACAGGAGAGAGGACCCTGCTGATCATAAGAGCTTACACTCTACAGGAAAGAGGACACTGCTGACCATAAGAGCTTACACTCTACAGGAGAGGGGACCCTGCTGACCATAAGAGCTTACACTCTACAGGAGAGACACTGCTGACCATAAGAGCTTACACTCTACAAGAGAGAGGACACTGCTGATAATAAGAGCTTACACTCTACAGGAGAGAGGACCCCGCTGACCATAAGAGCTTACACTCTACAGGAGAGAGGACACTGCTGACCATAAGAGCTTACACTCTACAGGAGAGAGGACACTGCTGACCATAAGAGCTTACACTCTACAGGAGAGAGGACACTGCTGACCATAAGAGCTTACACTCTACAGGAGAGACACTGCTGACCATAAGATCTTACACTTTACAGGAGAGAGGACACTGCTGACCATAAGAGCTTACACTCTACAGGAGAGCGGACACTGCTGACCATAAGAGCTTACACTCTACAGGAGAGAGGACACTGCTGACCATAAGAGCTTACACTCTACAGGAGAGAGGACACTGCTGACCATAAGAGCTTACACTCTACAGGAGAGAGGACCCCGCTGACCATAAGAGCTTACACTCTACAGGAGAGAGGACACTGCTGATCATAAGAGCTTACACTCTACAGGAGAGAGGACACTGCTGACCATAAGAGCTTACACTCTACAGGAGAGAGGACACTGCTGATCATAAGAGCTTACAATCTACAGGAGAGACACTGCTGACCATAAGAGCTTACACTCTACAGGAGAGGACACTGCTGATCATAAGAGCTTACACTCTACAGCAGACACTGCTGACCATAAGAGCTTACACTCTACAGGAGAGAGGACACTGCTGACCATAAGAGCTTACACTCTACAGGAGACACCGCTGACCATAAGAGCTTACACTCTACTGGAGAGAGGAACATGCTGACCATAAGAGCTTACACTCTACAGGAAAGAGGACCCCGCTGACTATAAGAGCTTACACTCTACAGGAGAGAGGACACTGCTGACCATAAGAGCTTACACTCTACAGGAGAGAGGACCCCGCTGATCATAAGAGCTTACACTCTACAGGAGAGAGGACACTGCTGACCATAAGAGCTTACACTCTACAGGAGAGAGGACACTGCTGACCATAAGAGCTTACACTCTACAGGAGAGAGGACACTGCTGACCATAAGAGCTTACACTCTACAGGAGAGACACTGCTGACCATAAGAGCTTACACTCTACAGGAGAGAGGACCCTGCTGACCATAAGAGCTTACACTCTACAGGAGAGACACTGCTGACCATAAGAGCTTACACTCTACAGGAGAGAGGACCCTGCTGACCATAAGAGCTTACACTCTACAGGAGAGGGGACCCCACTGACCATAAGAGCTTACACTCTACAGGAGAGAGGAGACCGCTGACCATAAGAGCTTACACTCTACAGGAGAGAGGACACTGCTGACCATAAGAGCTTACACTCTACAGGAGAGGGGACCCCACTGACCATAAGAGCTTACACTCTACAGGAGAGAGGAGACCGCTGACCATAAGAGCTTACACTCTACAGGAGAGAGGACCCTGCTGACCATAAGAGCTTACACTCTACAGGAGAGAGGACACTGCTGACCATAAGAGCTTACACTCTACAGGAGAGAGGACACTGCTGACCATAAGAGCTTACACTCTATAGGAGAGAGGACCCTGCTGATCATAAGAGCTTACACTCTACAGGAGAGAGGACCCCGCTGACCATAAGAGCTTACACTCTACAGGAGAGAGGACCCCGCTGACCATAAGAGCTTACACTCTACAGGAGAGACACTGCTGATCATAAGAGCTTACACTCTACAGGAGAGAGGACCCCGCTGATCATAAGAGCTTACACTCTACAGGAGAGAGGACCCCGCTGATCATAAGAGCTTACACTCTACAGGAGAGAGGACCCTGCTGACCATAAGAGCTTACACTCTACAGGAGAGAGGACACTGCTGACCATAAGAGCTTACACTCTACAGGAGAGAGGACACTGCTGACCATAAGAGCTTACACTCTACAGGAGAGAGGACCCCGCTGATCATAAGAGCTTACACTCTACAGGAGTGTTGTGGGTATCACTGTATAACTTGGCATGTTTACTGTGATGGTGCATTTTTGTGTGGTTTATTGTGAGCCCTCAGCAGAGAGGAATGATTGGCATGGTTGTCATTTTTACCATTCAGGGTTCTAGAAAAGCTGAGTGACTTCCCCTGTGGTTCATGGTGGTTGTAGTCCTGTTGGCTATTACTCAGCTTTCCCAGTAAGAGATATAATTAGGTAAATGGCTGAATAACAACTTGACATTTCCTGGGGATCCAGGGGGTCAGTGTAAGGGTTAATCGTCTGTAATACAAGTCTCTTCAGATGGGAGAGGGAGCTGCTCGGATTCTAGCGATCCACTTATTGGCTCAGTGTTGCTTTGCCGAGCGTACAAGTCAATCCTCTTCTCTAGCTAATAAAGAGCTGAGGTGCTATTCCTGCTCGGCTGGCATCTGATGCCACAAGAGGTGGGCACTGCTGCATTCTGTATTATCTGCCGGACACTAGGACCCAGGTGGGCCCCCAGCCCTGTGCTGCACTAGGATGGACATGTCAGCACTGGGCAGCATCAGCCGGGCATCAGGAGGGGATGCCGGGGGTCTCTAGACGTATAGCAGCACTAACATACAGCAACATCTGCCTGGCTGAAGACAGCCCAGCCCTGAGCCTGTGACTCCACCAGCAGCCATGCATGATAAAAGCAAATCAGCAGAATAAAGGAGGAGAGACCCGAGCGGCATGGCCCAAAGCAAGAGGCACACGTACAGCCGGGTAAGAGGGGGCGCTGCTACATCTATAGGGTGGAGGGGCAGCAGAGCTGCATAGGAATGATGTAAGTGGGTGTAGAGCCCGTCCTATGTGGAGGAGAGAGAACAATGGACAATAATAATGATAATGATAATATACCGTATTTATATATCGCCAACATATACTGATACTGGACATATTTGTGGTTTTGTCTGCGACCCAGCGAAAAGGCGGCGCGGCCGTTTATCGTATCCAGTCCGGCCATTGCGTCACCTGTATAAATACGGACATGAATGGAAACATTGTAAGGCATTGACACTTTCCGGTAGGTCGGTGCGACACATGCGTTAATATTTTGCACATTATAATATGGCGCATACTTTGTGTAATGTGAAACGCATGCCGCAGATGTAGTCTATGGCTTATATGGTGTCGTTTATGGCGCTGCGACATGACGTATCACGTTTATAAATATATTGCATTCCATATCATTATCTAACCATAACCGCGCCCCTTACAATGGCCAAAAAATGGCTGAACTGTTGTAAGGTGCAATTCATTCTTAAATGTGGCGCACGTGGCAAACAATGTATCTGCTCTGCTTCACGTAGAAATACAAAATATTACATGAGATGAGCAACTAAAGGCTTAAAGATACAAGAAACATACTCGCAGCGTGGATATCTGTAGTACTGCCGGGGGTAATATTAGTGATTTAGTAGTAGTAGCAGTGTAGATATCTGTAGTACTGCTGGGGTAATATTAGTGATTTAGTAGTAATAGCAGTGTAGATACCTGTAGTACTGCCGGGGGTAATATTAGTGATTTAGTAGTAATAGCAGTGTGGATATCTGTAGTACTGCTGGGGGTAATATTAGTGATTTAGTAGTAATAGCAGTGTAGATATCTGTAGTACTGCTGGGGGTAATATTAGTGATTTAGTAGTAATAGCAGTGTAGATACCTGTAGTACTGCTGGGGGTAATATTAGTGATTTAGTAGTAGCAGTGTAGATACCTGTAGTACTGCCGGGGGTAATATTAGTGATTTACTAGTAGCAGCAGTGTAGATACCTGTAGTACTGCTGGGGTAATATTAGTGATTTAGTAGTAGCAGCAGTGTAGATACCTGTAGTACTGCTGGGGGTAATATTAGTGATTTAGTAGTAGCAGCAGTGTGGATATCTGTAGTACTGCTGGGGGTAATATTAGTGATTAGTAGTAGTAGCAGTGTAGATACCTGTAGTACTGCCGGGGGTAATATTAATGATTTAGTAGTAGCAGCAGTGTAGATATCTGTAGTACTACTGGGGGTAATATTAGTGATTTAGTAGTAGCAGTGTAGATACCTGTAGTACTGCCGGGGGTAATATTAGTGATTTAGTAGTAATAGCAGTGTAGATATCTGTAGTACTGCTGGGGGTAATATTAGTGATTTAGTAGTAGTAGCAGTGTAGATACCTGTAGTACTGCTGGGGTAATATTAGTGATTTAGTAGTAGCAGCAGTGTAGATACCTGTAGTACTGCTGGGGGTAATATTAGTGATTTAGTAGTAGCAGCAGTGTGGATATCTGTAGTACTGCTGGGGGTAATATTAGTGATTAGTAGTAGTAGCAGTGTAGATACCTGTAGTACTGCTGGGGGTAATATTAGTGATTTAGTAGTAGCAGCAGTGTGGATATCTGTAGTACTGCTGGGGGTAATATTAGTGATTAGTAGTATTAGCAGTGTAGATACCTGTAGTACTGCTGGGGGTAATATTAGTGATTTAGTAGTAGCAGCAGTGTAGATACCTGTAGTACTGCTGGGGGTAATATTAGTGATTTAGTAGTAGCAGTGTAGATACCTGTAGTACTGCTGGGGGTAATATTAGTGATTTAGTAGTAGTAGCAGTGTGGATATCTGTAGTACTGCTGGGGTAATATTAGTGATTTAGTAGTAGTAGCAGTGTGGATATCTGTAGTACTGCTGGGGTAATATTAGTGATTTAGTAGTAGTAGCAGTGTGGATATCTGTAGTACTGCTGGGGGTAATATTAGTGATTTAGTAGTAGTAGCAGTGTAGATACCTGTAGTACTGCCGGGGGTAATATTAGTGATTTAGTAGTAGCAGCAGTGTAGATACCTGTAGTACTGCTGGGGTAATATTAGTGATTTAGTAGTAGCAGCAGTGTAGATACCTGTAGTACTGCTGGGGTAATATTAGTGATTAGTAGTAATAGCAGTGTAGATACCTGTAGTACTGCTGGAAGTAATATTAGTGATTTAGTAGTAGCAGTGTAGATACCTGTAGTACTGCTGGGGTAATATTAGTGATTTAGTAGTAATAGCAGTGTAGATATCTGTAGTACTGCTGGGGATAATATTAGTGATTTAGTAGTAGTAGCAGTGTAGATACCTGTAGTACTGCTGGGGGTAATATTAGTGATTTAGCAGTAGTAGTGTAGATACCTGTAGTACTGCTGGGGTAATATTAGTGATTTAGTAGTAATAGCAGTGTAGATATCTGTAGTACTGCTGGGGATAATATTAGTGATTTAGCAGTAGTAGTGTAGATACCTGTAGTACTGCTGGGGTAATATTAGTGATTTAGTAGTAGCAGCAGTGTAAATACCTGTAGTACTGCTGGGGGTAATATTAGTGATTTAGTAGTAGTAGCAGTGTGGATACCTGTAGTACTGCTGGGGGTAATATTAGTGATTTAGTAGTAGTAGCAGTGTAGATACCTGTAGTACTGCTGGGGGTAATATTAGTGATTTAGTAGTAGCAGCAGTGTAGATATCTGTAGTACTGCTGGGGGTAATATTAGTGATTTAGTAGTAGTAGTGTAGATACCTGTAGTACTGCTGGGGTAATATTAGTGATTTAGTAGTAGCAGCAGTGTGGATATCTGTAGTACTGCTGGGGGTAATATTAGTGATTTAGTAGTAGTAGCAGTGTAGATACCTGTAGTACTGCTGGAAGTAATATTAGTGATTTAGTAGTAGCAGCAGTGTAGATACCTGTAGTACTGCTGGGGGTAATATTAGTGATTTAGTAGTAATAGCAGTGTAGATATCTGTAGTACTGCTGGGGTAATATTAGTGATTTAGTAGTAGCAGTGTAGATACCTGTAGTACTGCTGGGGTAATATTAGTGATTTAGTAGTAGCAGAAGTGTAGATACCTGTAGTACTGCTGGGGTAATATTAGTGATTTAGTAGTAGTAGCAGTGTAGATACCTGTAGTACTGCTGGGGGTAATATTAGTGATTTAGTAGTAATAGCAGTGTAGATACCTGTAGTACTGCTGGGGTAATATTAGTGATTTAGTAGTAGCAGCAGTGTAGATACCTGTAGTACTGCTGGGGGTAATATTAGTGATTTAGTAGTAGTAGCAGTGTAGATACCTGTAGTACTGCTGGGGGTAATATTAGTGATTTAGTAGTAATAGCAGTGTAGATACCTGTAGTACTGCTGGGGGTAATATTAGTGATTTAGTAGTAGCAGTGTAGATACCTGTAGTACTGCTGGGGATAATATTAGTGATTTAGTAGTAGTAGCAGCAGTGTAGATACCTGTAGTACTGCTGGGGTAATATTAGTGATTTAGTAGTAATAGCAGTGTAGATACCTGTAGTACTGCTGGGGTAATATTAGTGATTAGTAGTAGCAGCAGTGTAGATATCTGTAGTACTGCCGGGGGTAATATTAGTGATTTAGTAGTAGTAGCAGTGTAGATATCTGTAGTACTGCTGGGGGTAATATTAGTGATTTAGTAGTAATAGCAGTGTAGATACCTGAAGTACTGCTGGGGTAATATTAGTGATTAGTAGTAGCAGCAGTGTAGATATCTGTAGTACTGCTGGGGATAATATTAGTGATTTAGTAGTAGTAGCAGTGTAGATACCTGTAGTACTGCTGGGGGTAATATTAGTGATTTAGCAGTAGTAGCAGTGTAGATATCTGTAGTACTGCTGGGGGTAATATTAGTGATTTAGTAGTAATAGCAGTGTGGATATCTGTAGTACTGCTGGGGTAATATTAGTGATTTAGCAGTAATAGCAGTGTAGATATCTGTAGTACTGCTGGGGTAATATTAGTGATTTAGTAGTAATAGCAGTGTAGATACCTGTAGTACTGCTGGGGGTAATATTAGTGATTTAGTAGTAATAGCAGTGTAGATATCTGTAGTACTGCCGGGGGTAATATTAGTGATTTAGTAGTAATAGCAGTGTAGATATCTGTAGTACTGCTGGGGTAATATTAGTGATTTAGTAGTAATAGCAGTTTGGATACCTGTAGTACTGCTGGGGTAATATTAGTGATTTAGCAGTAGTAGCAGTGTAGATACCTGTAGTACTGCTGGGGTAATATTAGTGATTTAGTAGTAATAGCAGTTTGGATACCTGTAGTACTGCTGGGGTAATATTAGTGATTTAGCAGTAGTAGCAGTGTAGATATCTGTAGTACTGCTGGGGGTAATATTAGTGATTTAGTAGTAATAGCAGTGTAGATATCTGTAGTACTGCTGGGGGTAATATTAGTGATTTAGTAGTAATAGCAGTTTGGATACCTGTAGTACTGCTGGGGGTAATATTAGTGATTAGTAGTAGTAGCAGTGTAGATATCTGTAGTACTGCTGGGGGTAATATTAGTGATTTAGTAGTAGCAGTGTAGATATCTGTAGTACTGCTGGGGGTAATATTAGTGATTTAGTAGTAATAGCAGTGTAGATATCTGTAGTACTGCTGGGGGTAATATTAGTGATTTAGTAGTAGTAGCAGTGTAGATACCTGTAGTACTGCCGGGGGTAATATTAGTGATTTAGTAGTAGTAGCAGTGTAGATATCTGTAGTACTGCTAGAAGTAATATTAGTGATTTAGTAGTAGCAGTGTGGATATCTGTAGTACTGCTGGGGGTAATATTAGTGATTTAGTAGTAGTAGCAGTGTAGATACCTGTAGTACTGCTGGGGTAATATTAGTGATTTAGTAGTAGTAGCAGTATAGACATCTGTAGTACTGCTAGAAGTAATATTAGTGATTTAGTAGTAGCAGTGTGGATATCTGTAGTACTGCTGGGGGTAATATTAGTGATTTAGTAGTAGTAGCAGTGTAGATACCTGTAGTACTGCTGGGGGTAATATTAGTGATTTAGTAGTAGTAGCAGTGTAGATATCTGTAGTACTGCTAGAAGTAATATTAGTGATTTAGTAGTAGCAGTGTGGATATCTGTAGTACTGCTGGGGGTTATATTAGTGATTTAGTAGTAGTAGCAGTGTAGATATCTGTAGTACTGCTGGGGGTAATATTAGTGATTTAGTAGTAATAGCAGTGTAGATACCTGTAGTACTGCTGGGGTAATATTAGTGATTTAGTAGTAGTAGCACTGTAGATATCTGTAGTACTGCTAGAAGTAATATTAGTGATTTAGTAGTAGCAGTGTGGATATCTGTAGTACTGCTGGGGGTTATATTAGTGATTTAGTAGTAGTAGCAGTGTAGATATCTGTAGTACTGCTGGGGGTAATATTAGTGATTTAGTAGTAATAGCAGTGTAGATACCTGTAGTACTGCTGGGGTAATATTAGTGATTTAGTAGTAGCAGCAGTGTAGACATCTGTAGTACTGCTAGAAGTAATATTAGTGATTTAGTAGTAGCAGTGTGGATATCTGTAGTACTGCTGGGGGTAATATTAGTGATTTAGTAGTAGTAGCAGTGTAGATATCTGTAGTACTGCTGGGGATAATATTAGTGATTTAGTAGTAGTAGCAGTGTAGATACCTGTAGTACTGCTGGGGGTAATATTAGTGATTAGTAGTAATAGCAGTGTAGATACCTGTAGTACTGCTAGAAGTAATATTAGTGATTTAGTAGTAGCAGCAGTGTAGATACCTGTAGTACAGCCGGGGGTAATATTAGTGATTTAGTAGCAGCAGTGTAGATACCTGTAGTACTGCTGGGGGTAATATTAGTGATTTAGTAGTAATAACAGTGTGGATAGCTGTAGTACTGCTGGGGGTAATATTAGTGATTTAGTAGTAGCAGCAGTGTAGATACCTGTAGTACTGCCGGGGGTAATATTAGTGATTTAGTAGTAACAGCAGTGTAGATACCTGTAGTACTGCTGGAAGCAATATTAGTGATTTAGTAGTAGCAGCAGTGTAGATACCTGTAGTACTGCTGGGGTAATATTAGTGATTTAGTAGTAATAGCAGTGTAGATACCTGTAGTACTACTGGGGGTAATATTAGTGATTTAGTAGTAGCAGTGTGGATAGCTGTAGTACTGCTGGGGTAATATTAGTGATTTAGTAGTAATAGCAGTGTAGATACCTGTAGTACTACTGGGGGTAATATTAGTGATTTAGTAGTAGCAGTGTGGATACCTGTAGTACTGCTGGGGTAATATTAGTGATTTAGTAGTAATAGCAGTGTAGATACCTGTAGTACTACTGGGGGTAATATTAGTGATTTAGTAGTAGTAGCAGTGTAGATACCTGTAGTACTGCCGGGGGTAATATTAGTGATTTAGTAGTAATAGCAGTGTAGATATCTGTAGTACTGCTGGGGGTAATATTAGTGATTTAGTAGTAGCAGTGTAGATACCTGTAGTCCTGTTGGGGGTAATATTAGTGATTTAGTAGTAGCAGTGTAGATACCTAGAGTACTGCTGGGGGTAATATTAGTGATTTAGTAGTAATAGCAGTGTAGATACCTGTAGTACTGCCGGGGGTAATATTAGTGACTTAGTAGTAGCAGTGTAGATATCTGTAGTACTGCTGGGGTAATATTAGTGATTTAGTAGTAATAGCAGTGTAGATATCTGTAGTACTGCTGGGGGTAATATTAGTGATTTAGCAGTAGTAGCAGTGTAGATATCTGTAGTACTGCTGGGGTAATATTAGTGATTTAATAGTAATAGCAGTGTAGATATCTGTAGTACTGCCGGGGGTAATATTAGTGATTTAGTAGTAATAGCAGTGTAGATACCTGTAGTACTGCTGGGGGTAATATTAGTGATTTAGTAGTAGCAGTGTAGATACCTGTAGTACTGCTGGGGGTAATATTAGTGATTTAGTAGTAGCAGTGTAGATACCTGTAGTCCTGCTGGGGGTAATATTAGTGATTTAGTAGTAGCAGCAGTGTAGATACTTGTAGTATTGCTGGGGGTAATATTAGTGATTAGTAGTAATAGCAGTGTAGATATCTGTAGTACTGCTGGGGGTAATATTAGTGATTAGTAGTAGTAGCAGTGTAGATATCTGTAGTACTGCCGGGGGTAATATTAGTGATTTAGTAGTAATAGCAGTGTAGATACCTGTAGTACTGCCGGGGGTAATATTAGTGATTTAGTAGTAATAGCAGTGTAGATACCTGTAGTACTGCTGGGGGTAATATTAGTGATTTAGTAGTAGTAGCAGTGTAGATACCTGTAGTACTGCTGGGGGTAATATTAGTGATTTAGTAGTAGCAGCAGTGTAGATACCTGTAGTACTGCTGGGGTAATATTAGTGATTTAGTAGTAATAGCAGGGTGGATACCTGTAGTACTGCCGGGGGTGATATTAGTGATTTAGTAGTAGCAGCAGTGTAGATACCTGTAGTACTGCAGGGGTAATATTAGTGATTTAGTAGTAGTAGCAGTGTAGATACCTGTAGTACTGCTGGGGATAATATTAGTGATTTAGTAGTTGTAGCAGTGTAGATATCTGTAGTACTGCTGGGGGTAATATTAGTGATTTAGTAGTAGCAGCAGTGTAGATACCTGTAGTACTGCCGGGGGTAATATTAGTGTATTAGTAGTAGTAGCAGTGTAGATATCTGTAGTACTGCTGGGGGTAATATTAGTGATTTAGTAGTAATAGAAGTGTAGATACCTGTAGTACTGCTGGGGGTAATATTAGTGATTTAGTAGTAGCAGCAGTGTAGATACCTGTAGTACAGCTGGGGGTAATATTAGTGATTTAGTAGTAGCAGCAGTGTAGATACCTGTAGTACTGCTGGGGGTAATATTAGTGATTTAGTAGTAGCAGCAGTGTAGATACCTGTAGTACTGCTGGGGGTAATATTAGTGATTTAGTAGTAGCAGCAGTGTAGATACCTGTAGTATTGCTGGGGGTAATATTAGTGATTAGTAGTAGTAGCAGTGTAGATACCTGTAGTACAGCTGGGGTAATATTAGTGATTTAGTAGTAATAGCAGTGTAGATATCTGTAGTACTGCTGGGGTAATATTAGTGATTTAGTAGTAATAGCAGTGTAGATACCTGTAGTACTGCTGGGGGTAATATTAGTGATTTAGTAGTAATAGCAGTGTAGATACCTGTAGTACTACTGGGGGTAATATTAGTGATTTAGTAGTAGCAGTGTGGATAGCTGTAGTACTGCTGGGGTAATATTAGTGATTTAGTAGTAATAGCAGTGTAGATACCTGTAGTACTACTGGGGGTAATATTAGTGATTTAGTAGTAGCAGTGTGGATAGCTGTAGTACTGCTGGGGTAATATTAGTGATTTAGTAGTAATAGCAGTGTAGATACCTGAAGTACTACTGGGGGTAATATTAGTGATTTAGTAGTAGTAGCAGTGTAGATACCTGTAGTACTGCTGGGGTAATATTAGTGATTTAGTAGTAGCAGCAGTGTAGATATCTGTAGTACTGCTGGGGGTAATATTAGTGATTTAGTAGTAGCAGTGTAGATACCTGTAGTACTGCTGGGGTAATATTAGTGATTTAGTAGTAGCAGCAGTGTAGATACCTGTAGTATTGCTGGGGGTAATATTAGTGATTTAGTAGTAGCAGTGTAGATACCTGTAGTCCTGTTGGGGGTAATATTAGTGATTTAGTAGTAGTAGCAGTGTAGATACCTAGAGTACTGCTGGGGGTAATATTAGTGATTTAGTAGTAGTAGCAGTGTAGATACCTGTAGTCCTGTTGGGGGTAATATTAGTGATTTAGTAGTAGTAGCAGTGTAGATACCTAGAGTACTGCTGGGGGTAATATTAGTGATTTAGTAGTAGCAGTGTAGATACCTGTAGTACTGCTGGGGGTAATATTAGTGATTAGTAGTAATAGCAGTGTAGATACCTGTAGTACTGCTAGAAGTAATATTAGTGATTTAGTAGTAGCAGTGTAGATACCTGTAGTACTGCTGGGGGTAATATTAGTGATTTAGTAGTAATAACAGTGTGGATAGCTGTAGTACTGCTGGGGGTAATATTAGTGATTTAGTAGTAGCAGCAGTGTAGATACCTGTAGTACTGCTGGGGGTAATATTAGTGATTTAGTAGTAGCAGCAGTGTAGATACCTGTAGTACTGCTGGGGTAATATTAGTGATTTAGTAGTAATAGCAGTGTAGATACCTGTAGTACTACTGGGGGTAATATTAGTGATTTAGTAGTAGCAGTGTGGATAGCTGTAGTACTGCTGGGGTAATATTAGTGATTTAGTAGTAATAGCAGTGTAGATACCTGTAGTACTACTGGGGGTAATATTAGTGATTTAGTAGTAGCAGTGTGGATAGCTGTAGTACTGCTGGGGTAATATTAGTGATTTAGTAGTAATAGCAGTGTAGATACCTGTAGTACTACTGGGGGTAATATTAGTGATTTAGTAGTAGTAGCAGTGTAGATACCTGTAGTACTGCCGGGGGTAATATTAGTGATTTAGTAGTAATAGCAGTGTAGATATCTGTAGTACTGCTGGGGGTAATATTAGTGATTTAGTAGTAGCAGTGTAGATACCTGTAGTCCTGTTGGGGGTAATATTAGTGATTTAGTAGTAGCAGTGTATATACCTAGAGTACTGCTGGGGGTAATATTAGTGATTTAGTAGTAGCAGCAGTGTAGATACCTGTAGTACTGCTGGGGTAATATTAGTGATTTAGTAGTAATAGCAGTGTAGATATCTGTAGTACTGCTGGGGGTAATATTAGTGATTTAGTAGTAGTAGCACTGTAGATATCTGTAGTACTGCTGGGGTAATATTAGTGATTTAGTAGTAATAGCAGTGTAGATATCTGTAGTACTGCCGGGGGTAATATTAGTGATTTAGTAGTAATAGCAGTGTAGATACCTGTAGTACTGCTGGGGGTAATATTAGTGATTTAGTAGTAATAGCAGTGTGGATATCTGTAGTACTGCCGGGGGTAATATTAGTGATTTAGTAGTAGTAGCAGTGTAGATACCTGTAGTACTGCTGGGGGTAATATTAGTGATTAGTAGTAATAGCAGTGTAGATACCTGTAGTACTGCTGGGGTAATATTAGTGATTTAGTAGTAATAGCAGTGTAGATATCTGTAGTACTGCTGGGGGTAATATTAGTGATTAGTAGTAGCAGCAGTGTAGATACCTGTAGTACTGCTGGGGGTAATATTAGTGATTAGTAGTAGCAGCAGTGTAGATATCTGTAGTACTGCTGGGGTAATATTAGTGATTAGTAGTAGTAGCAGTGTAGATACCTGTAGTACTGCTGGGGGTAATATTAGTGATTTAGTAGTAGTATCAGTGTAGATATCTGTAGTACTGCTGGGGTAATATTAGTGATTTAGTAGTAATAGCAGTGTAGATACCTGTAGTACTGCTGGGGGTAATATTAGTGATTTAGTAGTAATAGCAGTGTAGATACCCGTAGTGCTGCTGGGGGTAATATTAGTGATTTAGTAGTAGTAGCAGTGTAGATATCTGTAGTACTGCTGGGGGTAATATTAGTGATTTAGTAGTAATAGCAGTGTAGATACCTGTAGTGCTGCTGGGGGTAATATTAGTTATTTAGTAGTAGTAGCAGTGTAGATACCTAGAGTACTGCTGGGGGTAATATTAGTGATTTAGTAGTAATAGCAGTGTGGATATCTGTAGTACTGCTGGGGTAATATTAGTGTATTAGTAGTAGCAGCAGCAGTGTAGATATCTGTAGTACTGCCGGGGATAATATTAGTGATTTAGTAGTAGTAGCAGTGTAGATACCTGTAGTACTGCTGGGGGTAATATTAGTGATTTAGTAGTAGCAGTGTAGATATCTGTAGTACTGCTGGGGTAATATTAGTGATTTAGTAGTAATAGAAGTGTAGATATCTGTAGTACTGCCGGGGGTAATATTAGTGATTTAGTAGTAATAGCAGTGTAGATACCTGTAGTACTGCTGGGGGTAATATTAGTGATTTAGTAGTAATAGCAGTGTAGATACCTGTAGTACTGCCGGGGGTAATATTAGTGATTAGTAGTAATAGCAGTGTAGATACCTGTGGTACTGCCAGGGGTAATATTAGTGATTTAGCAGTAGTAGCAGTGTAGATATCTGTAGTACTGCTGGGGGTAATATTAGTGATTTAGTAGTAGTAGCAGTGTGGATAGCTGTAGTACTGCCGGGGGTAATATTAGTGATTTAGTAGTAGTAGCAGTGTAGATATCTGTAGTACTGCTGGGGGTAATATTAGTGATTTAGTAGTAGTAGCAGTGTAGATACCTGTAGTACTGCCGGGGGTAATATTAGTGTATTAGTAGTAGTAGCAGTGTAGATATCTGTAGTACTGCTGGGGTAATATTAGTGATTTAGTAGTAGTAGCAGTGTAGATACCTATAGTACTGCTGGGGTAATATTAGTGATTTAGTAGTAGTAGCAGTGTAGATATCTGTAGTACTGCTGGGGTAATATTAGTGATTTAGTAGTAATAGCAGTGTAGATATCTGTAGTACTACTGGGGATAATATTAGTGATTTAGCAGTAGTAGCAGTGTGGATATCTGTAGTACTGCTGGGGTAATATTAGTGATTTAGTAGTAATAGCAGTGTAGATACCTGTAGTACTGCTGGGGGTAATATTAGTGATTTAGTAGTAGTAGCAGCAGTGTAGATACCTGTAGTTCTGCTGGGGGTAATATTAGTGATTTAGTAGTAGTAGCAGTGTAGATATCTGTAGTACTGCTGGGGTAATATTAGTGATTTAGTAGTAGTAGCAGTGTAGATACATGTAGTACTGCTGGGGTAATATTAGTGATTTAGTAGTATTAGCAGTGTAGATACCTGTAGTTCTGCTGGGGGTAATATTAGTGATTTAGTAGTAATAGCAGTGTAGATACCTGTAGTACTGCTGGGGGTAATATTAGTGATTTAGTAGTAGTAGCAGTGTAGATATCTGTAGTACTGCTGGGGGTAATATTAGTGATTTAGTAGTAATAGCAGTGTGGATACCTGTAGTACTGCTGGGGGTAATATTAATGATTTAGTAGTAGTAGCAGTGTAGATACCTGTAGTACTGCAGGGGTAATATTAGTGATTTAGTAGTAATAGCAGTGTAGATATCTGTAGTACTGCTGGGGTAATATTAGTGATTTAGTAGTAGCAGCAGTGTGGATATCTGTAGTACTGCTGGGGGTAATATTAGTGATTAGTAGTAATAGCAGTGTAGATACCTGTAGTACTGCTGGGGTAATATTAGTGATTTAGTAGTAGCAGCAGTGTAGATACCTGTAGTACTGCTGGGGTAATATTAGTGATTTAGTAGTAGCAGCAGTGTAGATACCTGTAGTACTGCTGGGGGTAATATTAGTGATTAAGTAGTAGCAGCAGTGTAGATACCTGTAGTACTGCCGGGGGTAATATTAGTGATTTAGTAGTAGCAGTGTAGATATCTGTAGTACTGCTGGGGTAATATTAGTGATTTAGTAGTAGCAGCAGTGTAGATACCTGTAGTACTGCTGGGGGTAATATTAGTGATTTAGTAGTAATAGCAGTGTGGATATCTGTAGTACTGCCGGGGGTAATATTAGTGATTTAGTAGTAGTAGCAGTGTAGATATCTGTAGTACTGCTGGGGGTAATATTAGTGATTAGTAGTAGCAGCAGTGTAGATACCTGTAGTACTGCTGGGGGTAATATTAGTGATTAGTAGTAGCAGCAGTGTAGATATCTGTAGTACTGCTGGGGTAATATTAGTGATTAGTAGTAGTAGCAGTGTAGATACCTGTAGTACTGCTGGGGGTAATATTAGTGATTTAGTAGTAGTATCAGTGTAGATATCTGTAGTACTGCTGGGGTAATATTAGTGATTTAGTAGTAATAGCAGTGTAGATACCTGTAGTACTGCTGGGGGTAATATTAGTGATTTAGTAGTAATAGCAGTGTAGATACCCGTAGTGCTGCTGGGGGTAATATTAGTGATTTAGTAGTAGTAGCAGTGTAGATATCTGTAGTACTGCTGGGGGTAATATTAGTGATTTAGTAGTAATAGCAGTGTAGATACCTGTAGTGCTGCTGGGGGTAATATTAGTTATTTAGTAGTAGTAGCAGTGTAGATACCTAGAGTACTGCTGGGGGTAATATTAGTGATTTAGTAGTAATAGCAGTGTGGATATCTGTAGTACTGCTGGGGTAATATTAGTGTATTAGTAGTAGCAGCAGTGTAGATATCTGTAGTACTGCCGGGGGTAATATTAGTGATTAGTAGTAGCAGCAGTGTAGATATCTGTAGTACTGCTGGGGTAATATTAGTGATTTAGTAGTAATAGCAGTGTAGATATCTGTAGTACTGCTGGGGGTAATATTAGTGATTAGTAGTAGCAGCAGTGTAGATACCTGTAGTACTGCTGGGGGTAATATTAGTGATTAGTAGTAGCAGCAGTGTAGATATCTGTAGTACTGCTGGGGTAATATTAGTGATTAGTAGTAGTAGCAGTATAGATACCTGTAGTACTGCTGGGGTAATATTAGTGATTTAGTAGTAGCAGCAGTGTAGATACCTGTAGTACTGCTGGGGGTAATATTAGTGATTTAGTAGTAGTATCAGTGTAGATATCTGTAGTACTGCTGGGGTAATATTAGTGATTTAGTAGTAATAGCAGTGTAGATACCTGTAGTACTGCTGGGGGTAATATTAGTGATTTAGTAGTAATAGCAGTGTAGATACCCGTAGTGCTGCTGGGGGTAATATTAGTGATTTAGTAGTAGTAGCAGTGTAGATATCTGTAGTACTGCTGGGGGTAATATTAGTGATTTAGTAGTAATAGCAGTGTAGATACCTGTAGTGCTGCTGGGGGTAATATTAGTTATTTAGTAGTAGTAGCAGTGTAGATACCTGTAGTACTGCCGGGGGTAATATTAGTGATTTAGTAGTAGCAGTGTAGATATTTGTTGTACTGCTGGGGGTAATATTAGTGATTTAGTAGTAATAGCAGTGTGTATACCTGTAGTACTGCCGGGGTAATATTAGTGATTTAGTAGTAATAGCAGTTTGGATACCTGTAGTACTGCTGGGGGTAATATTAGTGATTAGTAGTAGTAGCAGTGTAGATACCTGTAGTACTGCTGGGGATAATATTAGTGATTTAGTAGTAATAGCAGTGTGGATATCTGTAGTACTGCTGGGGTAATATTAGTGATTTAGTAGTAATAGCAGTGTAGATATCTGTAGTACTGCTGGGGGTAATATTAGTGATTTAGTAGTAGTAGCAGTGTAGATATCTGTAGTACTGCTGGGGGTAATATTAGTGATTTAGTAGTAATAGCAGTGTAAATACCTGTAGTACTGCTGGGGGTAATATTAGTGATTAGTAGTAGTAGCAGTGTAGATACCTGTAGTACTGCTGGGGATAATATTAGTGATTTAGTAGTAGCAGTGTGTATACCTGTAGTACTGCCGGGGGTAATATTAGTGATTTAGTAGTAGTAGCAGTGTAGATATCTGTAGTACTGCCGGGGGTAATATTAGTGATTTAGTAGTAATAGCAGTGTAAATACCTGTAGTACTGCTGGGGGTAATATTAGTGATTTAGTAGTAGTAGCAGTGTAGATATCTGTAGTACTGCCGGGGGTAATATTAGTGATTTAGTAGTAATAGCAGTGTGGATATCTGTAGTACTGCTGGGGGTAATATTTGTGATTTAGTAGTAATAGCAGTGTAGATACCTGTAGTACTACTGGGGATAATATTAGTGATTTAGTAGTAATAGCAGTTTGGATATCTGTAGTACTGCCGGGGGTAATATTAGTGATTTAGTAGTATTAGCAGTGTAGATACCTGTAGTACAGCTGGGGGTAATATTAGTGATTTAGTAGTAATAGCAGTGTAGATATCTGTAGTACTGCTGGGGATAATATTAGTGATTTAGTAGTAGCAGCAGTGTAGATACCTGTAGTACTGCTGGGGTAATATTAGTGATTTAGTAGTAGCAGCAGTGTAGATACCTGTAGTACTGCTGGGGTAATATTAGTGATTTAGTAGTAGTAGCAGTGTAGATACCTGTAGTACTGCTGGGGGTAATATTAGTGATTTAGTAGTAGCAGCAGTGTAGATACCTGTAGTACTGCCGGGGGTAATATTAGTGATTTAGTAGTAGTAGCAGTGTAGATACCTGTAGTACTGCCGGGGGTAATATTAGTGATTTAGTAGTAGTAGAAGCAGTGTAGATATCTGTAGTACTACTGGGGGTAATATTAGTGATTTAGTAGTAGTAGCAGTGTAGATACCTGTAGTACTGCCGGGGGTAATAGTAATGATTTAGTAGTAGTAGCAGTGTAGATACCTGTAGTACTGCTGGGGTAATATTAATGATTTAGTAGTAGCAGCAGTGTAGATATCTGTAGTACTACTGGGGGTAATATTAGTGATTTAGTAGTAGTAGCAGTGTAGATACCTGTAGTACTGCCGGGGGTAATATTAGTGATTTAGTAGTAGCAGCAGTGTAGATACCTGTAGTACAGCCGGGGGTAATATTAGTGATTTAGTAGTAGCAGTGTAGATATCTGTAGTACTGCTGGGGATAATATTAGTGATTTAGTAGTAGCAGCAGTGTAGATACCTGTAGTACTGCCGGGGGTAATATTAGTGATTTAGTAGTAGCAGTGTAGATACCTGTAGTACTGCTGGGGGTAATATTAGTGATTTAGTAGTAGCAGCAGTGTAGATATCTGTAGTACTGCTGGGGTAATATTAGTGATTTAGTAGTAATAGCAGTGTAGATACCTGTAGTACTGCTGGGGGTAATATTAGTGATTTAGTAGTAGTAGCAGCAGTGTGGATACCTGTAGTACTGCTGGGGTAATATTAGTGATTTAGTAGTAGTAGCAGTGTAGATACCTGTAGTACTGCTGGGGGTAATATTAGTGATTTAGTAGTAGCAGCAGTGTAGATATCTGTAGTACTGCTGGGGTAATATTAGTGATTTAGTAGTAATAGCAGTGTAGATACCTGTAGTACTGCTGGGGGTAATATTAGTGATTTAGTAGTAGTAGCAGCAGTGTGGATACCTGTAGTACTGCTGGGGTAATATTAGTGATTTAGTAGTAGTAGCAGTGTAGATACCTGTAGTACTGCTGGGGGTAATATTAGTGATTTAGTAGTAGCAGCAGTGTAGATACCTGTAGTACTGCTGGGGGTAATATTAGTGATTTAGTAGTAATAGCAGTGTAGATACCTGTAGTGCTGCTGGGGGTAATATTAGTGATTTAGTAGTAGCAGCAGTGTAGATACCTGTAGTACTGCTGGGGGTAATATTAGTGATTTAGTAGTAATAGCAGTGTAGATACCTGTAGTGCTGCTGGGGGTAATATTAGTGATTTAGTAGTAGTAGCAGTGTGGATATCTGTAGTACTGCTGGGGGTAATATTAGTGATTTAGTAGTAGCAGCAGTGTAGATATCTGTAGTACTGCTGGGGGTAATATTAGTGATTTAGTAGTAGTAGCAGTGTAGATACCTGTAGTACTGCTGGGGGTAATATTAGTGATTAGTAGTAGTAGCAGTGTAGATACCTGTAGTACTGCTGGGGATAATATTAGTGATTTAGTAGTAATAGCAGTGTGGATATCTGTAGTACTGCTGGGGGTAATATTAGTGATTTAGTAGTAATAGCAGTGTAGATATCTGTAGTACTGCTGGGGGTAATATTAGTGATTTAGTAGTAATAGCAGTGTAAATACCTGTAGTACTGCTGGGGGTAATATTAGTGATTAGTAGTAGTAGCAGTGTAGATACCTGTAGTACTTCTGGGGGTAATATTAGTGATTTAGTAGTAGTAGCAGTGTAGATACCTGTAGTACTGCTGGGGATAATATTAGCGATTTAGTAGTAGCAGCAGTGTAGATACCTGTAGTACTGCTGGGGATAATATTAGTGATTTAGTAGTAGTAGCAGTGTAGATACCTGTAGTACTGCTGGGGGTAATATTAGTGATTTAGTAGTAATAGCAGTGTAGATACCTGTAGTACTGCTGGGGATAATATTAGTGATTTAGTAGTAATAGCAGTGTGGATATCTGTAGTACTGCTGGGGGTAATATTAATGATTTAGTAGTAATAGCAGTGTAGATACCTGTAGTACTGCTGGGTATAATATTAGTGATTTAGTAGTAATAGCAGTGTAGATACCTGTAGTACTGCAGGGGTAATATTAGTGATTTAGTAGTAGCAGCAGTGTGGATATCTGTAGTACTGCTGGGGGTAATATTAGTGATTTAGTAGTAGTAGCAGTATGGATACCTGTAGTACTGCTGGGGGTAATATTAGTGATTTAGTAGTAATAGCAGTGTAGATACCTGTAGTACTGCTGGGGTAATATTAGTGATTAGTAGTAGCAGCAGTGTAGATATCTGTAGTACTGCTGGGGGTAATATTAGTGATTTAGTAGTAGTAGCAGTGTAGATACCTATAGTACTGCTGGGGTAATATTAGTGATTTAGTAGTAGCAGCAGTGTAGATATCTGTAGTACTGCTGGGGGTAATATTAGTGATTTAGTATTAATAGCAGTGTAGATACCTGTAGTACTGCCGGGGGTAATATTAGTGATTTAGTAGTAGCAGTGTAGATATCTGTAGTACTGCTGGGGTAATATTAGTGATTTAGTAGTAGCAGCAGTGTAGATATCTGTAGTACTGCTGGGGGTAATATTAGTGATTTAGTAGTAGCAGCAGTGTAGATACCTGTAGTACTGCTGGGGTAATATTAGTGATTTAGTAGTAGCAGCAGTGTAGATATCTGTAGTACTGCTGGGGTAATATTAGTGATTTAGTAGTAGTAGCAGTGTAGATACCTGTAGTACTGCCGGGGGTAATATTAGTGATTTAGTAGTAATAGCAGTGTAGATATCTGTAGTACTGCTGGGGGTAATATTAGTGATTTAGTAGTAATAGCAGTGTGGATACCTGTAGTACTGCTGGGGGTAATATTAGTGATTTAGTAGTAATAGCAGTGTGGATATCTGTAGTACTGCCGGGGGTAATATTAGTGATTTAGTAGTAGTAGCAGTGTAGATATCTGTAGTACTGCTGGGGTAATATTAGTGATTAGTAGTAGTAGCAGTGTAGATACCTGTAGTACTGCTGGGGGTAATATTAGTGATTTAGTAGTAGTATCAGTGTAGCTATCTGTAGTACTGCTGGGGTAATATTAGTGATTTAGTAGTAGTAGCAGTGTGGATACCTGTAGTACTGCTGGGGGTAATATTAGTGATTTAGTAGTAGCAGCAGTGTAGATACCTGTAGTTCTGCTGGGGGTAATATTAGTGATTTAGCAGTAGTAGCAGTGTAGATACCCGTAGTGCTGCTGGGGGTAATATTAGTGATTTAGTAGTAGTAGCAGTGTAGATACCTGTAGTACTGCTGGGGTAATATTAGTGATTTAGTAGTAGTAGCAGTGTAGATATCTGTAGTACTGCCGGGGGTAATATTAGTGATTTTGTAGTAGTAGCAGTGTGGATATCTGTAGTACTGCCGGGGGTAATATTAGTGATTTTGTAGCAGCAGTGTAGATACCTGTAGTACTGCTGGGGTAATATTAGTGATTTAGTAGTAATAGCAGTGTAGATATCTGTAGTACTGCTGGGGGTAATATTAGTGATTTAGTAGTAATAGCAGTGTGGATATCTGTAGTACTGTTGGGGATAATATTAGTGATTTAGTAGTAATAGCAGTGCGGATACCTGTAGTACTGCTGGGGGTAATATTAGTGATTTAGTAGTAGTAGCAGTTTGGATACCTGTAGTACTGCTGGGGGTAATATTAGTGATTTAGTAGTAGTAGCAGTGTGGATACCTGTAGTACTGCTGGGGGTAATATTAGTGATTTAGAAGTAATAGCAGTGTAGATACCTGTAGTACTGCTGGGGTAATATTAGTGACTTAGTAGTAGCAGCAGTGTAGATACTGGTAGTACTGCTGGGGTAATATTAGTGATATAATAGAAGTAGTAGCAGTGTGGATAACGGTAGTGCTGTTGGGGGGTAATATTAGTCACTTAGTAGTAGTAGTAGCAGCAGTGTGGATATCTGTAGTACTGCTGGGGAAAGTATTAGTGACTTAGTAGTAGTAACAGTGTGAATACCTGGAGTACTCCTGGGAGGAGGAGGAGGAGTATTAGTAGTAGTAGCAGCAGCGTGGATACATGTTGCATTTCTCAGTATAATATTAGTGACTAGTAGCAACAGTGGTAGTACTGCTGGGGATATTTCCTGGAGACCTTTTTTTCTGTAGAGTCTAAGTAGATGACAGCAATGTGGGTACCTATATATGGGCTGTATATGGCAGTATTATCTTGGCACGTAATGGTGGTATTATGTGGGCTGTATATGGCAGTATAATCTTGGCACTATATGGTGGTATTATGTGGGCTGTATATGGCAGTATTATCTTGGCACTATATGGTGATATTATGTGGGCTGTATATGGCAGTATTATCTTGGCACTATATGGTGATATTATGTGAGCTGTATATGGCAGTATTATGTTGGCACTATATGGTGGTATTATGTAAGCTGTATATGGCAGTATTATCTTGGCACTATATGGTAATATTATGTGGGCTGTATGTGGCAGTATTATCTTGGCACTATATGGTGATATTATGTGGGCTGTATATGCCAGTATTATCTTGGCACTATATGGTGGTATTATATGGGCTGTAAATGTCAGTATTATTTTTGCACTATATGGTGATATTATGTGGGCTTTATATGGCAGTGTTATCTTGGCACTATATGGTGGTATTATGTGAGCTATATATGGCAGTATTATCTTGGCCCTATATGGTCATATTATGTGGGTTGTGTATGGCAGCATTATCTTGGCACTATATTGTGGTATTAGGTGGGCTGTATATGCCAGTATTATCTTGGCACTGTATGGTGATATTATGTGGTTTGTATATGGCAGTATTATCTTGGCACTGTATGGTGGTATTAGGTGGGCTGTAGATGGCAGTATTATCTTGGCATTATATGATGATATTATATGGGCTCTATATGACAGTATTATCTTGGCACTATATGATGGTATTATGTGGTTGTATATGGCAGTATTATCTTGGCACAATATGATGATATTATGTGGGCTGTATTTGGCAGTATTATCTTGGCACTATATGGTGATATTATGTGGGTTGAATATGGCAGTATTATCTTGGCACTATATGGTGATATTATGTGGGCTGTATATGGCAGTATTATATTGACACTATATGATGACATTATGTGGGCTGTATATGGCAGTATTATCTTGGCACTATATGGTGATATTATGTGGGCTGTATATGGCAGTATAGTCTTTGCACTATATGGTGATATTATGTGGGCTGTATATGGCAGTATTATCTTGGCACTATATGGTGGTATTATGTGGGATGTATATGGCAGTATTATCTTGGCACTATATGGTGGTATTATGTGAGCTGTATATGACAGTATTATCTTGGCGCTATATGATGGTATTATCTGGTTGTATATGCCAGTATTATCTTGGCACTATATGGTGGTATTATGTGGGCTGTATATGGCAGTATTATCTTGGGACTATATGATGGTATTATGTGAGCTGTATATGACAGTATTCTCTTGGCGCTATATGGTGATATGTGGGCTGTATATGGCAGTAATTTCTTGGCACTATATGGTGGTATTATGTGGGCTGTATATAGCAGTATTATCTTGGCACTATATGGTGATATGTGGGCTGTATATGGCAGTATTATCTTGGCACTATATGGTGGTATTTTATGGGCTGTATATGGCAGTATTATCTTGGCACTATATGGTGGTATTATGTGGGCTCTATATGTCAGTATTATCTTGGCACTATATGGTGATATTATGTGGGCTGTATATGGCAGTATTATTTTGGCAATATATGGGGGTATTATGTGGGCTATATATGATAGTATTATCTTGGCACTATATGGTGGTATTATGTGGGCTGTATATGGCAGTATTATCTTGGCACTATATGGATATATTATGTGGGCTGTATATGGCAGTAATATTTTGGCAGTATATGGTGGTATTATGTGAGCTGTATGACAGTATTATCTTGGCACTGTATGATGGCATGATGTGGGCTGTATATGACAGTATTATCTTGGCACTATATGGTGATATTATGTGGGCTGTATATGGCAGTATTATCTTGGCACTATATGGTGGTATTATGTGGGCTGTATATGACAGTATTATCTTGGCACTATATGGTGATATTATGTGGGCTGTATGTGGCAGTATAATCCTGGCACTATATGGTGGTATTATGTGGGCTGTATATGGCAGTATTATCTTGGCACTATATGGTGGTATTATGTGGGCTGTATATGGCAGTATTATCTTGGCACTATATGGTGGTATTATATGGGCTGTATATGGCAGTATTATCTTGGCACTATATGGTGGTATTATGTGGGCTGTATATGATAGTATTATCTTGGCACTATACGGTGGTATTATGTGAGCTATATATGGCAGTATTATCTTGGTACTATATGGTGGTATTATGTGGGTTGTATATGGCAGTATTATCTTGGCACTATATGGTGATATTATGTGGGCTGTATGTGGCAGTATAATCCTGGCACTATATGGTGGTATTATGTGGGCTGTATATGGCAGTATTATTTTGGCACTATATGCTGGTATTATATGGGCTGTATATGGCAGTATTATCTTGGCACTATATGGATATATTATGTGGGCTGTATATGGCAGTAATATTTTGGCAGTATATGGTGGTATTATGTGAGCTGTATGACAGTATTATCTTGGCACTGTATGATGGCATGATGTGGGCTGTATATGACAGTATTATCTTGGCACTATATGGTGATATTATGTGGGCTGTATATGGCAGTATTATCTTGGCACTATATGGTGGTATTATGTGGGCTGTATATGGCAGTATTATCTTGGCACTATATGGTGATATTATGTGGGCTGTATGTGGCAGTATAATCCTGGCACTATATGGTGGTATTATGTGGGCTGTATATGGCAGTATTATCTTGGCACTATATGGTGGTATTATATGGGCTGTATATGGCAGTATTATCTTGGCACTATATGGTGGTATTATGTGGGCTGTATATGATAGTATTATCTTGGCACTATACGGTGGTATTATGTGAGCTATATATGGCAGTATTATCTTGGTACTATATGGTGGTATTATGTGGGTTGTATATGGCAGTATTATCTTGGCACTATATGGTGATATTATGTGGGCTGTATGTGGCAGTATAATCCTGGCACTATATGGTGGTATTATGTGGGCTGTATATGGCAGTATTATTTTGGCACTATATGCTGGTATTATATGGGCTGTATATGGCAGTATTATCTTGGCACTATATGGTGGTATTATGTGGGCTGTATATGATAGTATTATCTTGGCACTATACGGTGGTATTATGTGAGCTGTATATGGCAGTATTATCTTGGTACTATATGGTGGTATTATGTGGGCTGTATATGGCAGTATTATCTTGGCACTATATGGTGATATTATGTGGGCTGTATATGATAGTATTATCTTGGCACTATATGGTGGTATTATATGGGATGTATATGGCAGTATTATCTTGGCACTGTTTGGTGGTATGTGGACTGTATATGGCAGTATTATCTTGCACTATATGGTGGTATTATATGGGATGTATATGGCAGTATTATCTTGGCACTATATGGTGGTATTATGTGGGCTGTATATGTCAGTATTATCTTGGCACTATATGGTGATATTATGTGGGCTGTATATGGCAGTATTATTTTGGCAATATATGGGGGTATTATGTGGGCTGTATATGGCAGTAATATTTTGGCAGTATATGGTGGTATTATGTGAGCTGTATGACAGTATTATCTTGGCACTGTATGATGGCATGATGTGGGCTGTATATGACAGTATTATCTTGGCACTATATGGTGATATTATGTGGGCTGTATATGGCAGTATTATCTTGGCACTATATGGTGGTATTATGTGGGCTGTATATGACAGTATTATCTTGGCACTATATGGTGATATTATGTGGGCTGTATGTGGCAGTATAATCCTGGCACTATATGGTGGTATTATGTGGGCTGTATATGGCAGTATTATCTTGGCACTATATGGTGGTATTATGTGGGCTGTATATGTCAGTATTATCTTGGCACTATATGGTGGTATTATATGGGCTGTATATGGCAGTATTATCTTGGCACTATATGGTGGTATTATGTGGGCTGTATATGATAGTATTATCTTGGCACTATACGGTGGTATTATGTGAGCTGTATATGGCAGTATTATCTTGGTACTATATGGTGGTATTATGTGGGCTGTATATGGCAGTATTATCTTGGCACTATATGGTGATATTATGTGGGCTGTATATGGCAGTATTATCTTGGCACTATATGGTGATATTATGTGGGCTGTATGTGGCAGTATAATCCTGGCACTATATGGTGGTATTATGTGGGCTGTATATGGCAGTATTATCTTGGCACTATATGGTGGTATTATATGGGCTGTATATGGCAGTATTATCTTGGCACTATATGTTGGTATTATGTGGGCTGTATATGGCAGTATTATCTTGGCACTATATGGTGATATTATGTGGGCTGTATATGGCAGTATTATCTTGGCACTATATGGTGGTATTATGTGGGCTGTATATGATAGTATTATCTTGGCACTATACGGTGGTATTATGTGAGCTATATATGGCAGTATTATCTTGGTACTATATGGTGGTATTATGTGGGTTGTATATGGCAGTATTATCTTGGCACTATATGGTGATATTATGTGGGCTGTATGTGGCAGTATAATCCTGGCACTATATGGTGGTATTATGTGGGCTGTATATGGCAGTATTATTTTGGCACTATATGCTGGTATTATATGGGCTGTATATGGCAGTATTATCTTGGCACTATATGGTGGTATTATGTGGGCTGTATATGATAGTATTATCTTGGCACTATACGGTGGTATTATGTGAGCTGTATATGGCAGTATTATCTTGGTACTATATGGTGGTATTATGTGGGCTGTATATGGCAGTATTATCTTGGCACTATATGGTGATATTATGTGGGCTGTATATGATAGTATTATCTTGGCACTATATGGTGGTATTATATGGGATGTATATGGCAGTATTATCTTGGCACTGTTTGGTGGTATGTGGACTGTATATGGCATTATTATCTTGGCACTGTATGGTGATATTATGTGGGCTGTATATGGCAGTATTATCTTGCACTATATGGTGGTATTATATGGGATGTATATGGCAGTATTATCTTGGCACTATATGGTGGTATTATGTGGGCTGTATATGTCAGTATTATCTTGGCACTATATGGTGATATTATGTGGGCTGTATATGGCAGTATTATTTTGGCAATATATGGTGGTATTATGTGGGCTATATATGATAGTATTATCTTGGCACTATATGGTGGTATTATGTGGGCTGTATATGGCAGTATTATCTTGGCACTATATGGATATATTATGTGGGCTGTATATGGCAGTAATATTTTGGCAGTATATGGTGGTATTATGTGAGCTGTATGACAGTATTATCTTGGCACTGTATGATGGCATGATGTGGGCTGTATATGACAGTATTATCTTGGCACTATATGGTGATATTATGTGGGCTGTATATGGCAGTATTATCTTGGCACTATATGGTGGTATTATGTGGGCTGTATATGACAGTATTATCTTGGCACTATATGGTGATATTATGTGGGCTGTATGTGGCAGTATAATCCTGGCACTATATGGTGGTATTATGTGGGCTGTATATGGCAGTATTATCTTGGCACTATATGGTGGTATTATGTGGGCTGTATATGGCAGTATTATCTTGGCACTATATGGTGGTATTATATGGGCTGTATATGGCAGTATTATCTTGGCACTATATGGTGGTATTATGTGGGCTGTATATGATAGTATTATCTTGGCACTATACGGTGGTATTATGTGAGCTGTATATGGCAGTATTATCTTGGTACTATATGGTGGTATTATGTGGGCTGTATATGGCAGTATTATCTTGGCACTATATGGTGATATTATGTGGGCTGTATATGATAGTATTATCTTGGCACTATATGGGGGTATTATGCAGGCTGTATATGGCAGTATTATCTTGGCACTATATGTTGATATTATGTAGGTTGTATATGGCAGTATTATCTTGGCACTATATGGTGATATTATGTGGGCTGTATGTGGCAGTATAATCCTGGCACTATATGGTGGTATTATGTGGGCTGTATATGGCAGTATTATCTTGGCACTATATGGTGGTATTATATGGGCTGTATATGGCAGTATTATCTTGGCACTATATGGTGGTATTATGTGGGCTGTATATGATAGTATTATCTTGGCACTATACGGTGGTATTATGTGAGCTGTATATGGCAGTATTATCTTGGTACTATATGGTGGTATTATGTGGGCTGTATATGGCAGTATTATCTTGTCACTATATGGTGATATTATGTGGGCTGTATATGGCAGTATTATTTTGGCAATATATGGGGGTATTATGTGGGCTATATATGATAGTATTATCTTGGCACTATATGGTGGTATTATGTGGGCTGTATATGGCAGTATTATCTTGGCACTATATGGATATATTATGTGGGCTGTATATGGCAGTAATATTTTGGCAGTATATGGTGGTATTATGTGAGCTGTATGACAGTATTATCTTGGCACTGTATGATGGCATGATGTGGGCTGTATATGACAGTATTATCTTGGCACTATATGGTGATATTATGTGGGCTGTATATGGCAGTATTATCTTGGCACTATATGGTGGTATTATGTGGGCTGTATATGGCAGTATTATCTTGTCACTATATGGTGATATTATGTGGGCTGTATATGGCAGTATTATTTTGGCAATATATGGGGGTATTATGTGGGCTATATATGATAGTATTATCTTGGCACTATATGGTGGTATTATGTGGGCTGTATATGGCAGTATTATCTTGGCACTATATGGATATATTATGTGGGCTGTATATGGCAGTAATATTTTGGCAGTATATGGTGGTATTATGTGAGCTGTATGACAGTATTATCTTGGCACTGTATGATGGCATGATGTGGGCTGTATATGACAGTATTATCTTGGCACTATATGGTGATATTATGTGGGCTGTATATGGCAGTATTATCTTGGCACTATATGGTGGTATTATGTGGGCTGTATATGACAGTATTATCTTGGCACTATATGGTGATATTATGTGGGCTGTATGTGGCAGTATAATCCTGGCACTATATGGTGGTATTATGTGGGCTGTATATGGCAGTATTATCTTGGCACTATATGGTGGTATTATGTGGGCTGTATATGGCAGTATTATCTTGGCACTATATGGTGGTATTATATGGGCTGTATATGGCAGTATTATCTTGGCACTATATGGTGGTATTATGTGGGCTGTATATGATAGTATTATCTTGGCACTATACGGTGGTATTATGTGAGCTATATATGGCAGTATTATCTTGGTACTATATGGTGGTATTATGTGGGTTGTATATGGCAGTATTATCTTGGCACTATATGGTGATATTATGTGGGCTGTATGTGGCAGTATAATCCTGGCACTATATGGTGGTATTATGTGGGCTGTATATGGCAGTATTATTTTGGCACTATATGCTGGTATTATATGGGCTGTATATGGCAGTATTATCTTGGCACTATATGGATATATTATGTGGGCTGTATATGGCAGTAATATTTTGGCAGTATATGGTGGTATTATGTGAGCTGTATGACAGTATTATCTTGGCACTGTATGATGGCATGATGTGGGCTGTATATGACAGTATTATCTTGGCACTATATGGTGATATTATGTGGGCTGTATATGGCAGTATTATCTTGGCACTATATGGTGGTATTATGTGGGCTGTATATGGCAGTATTATCTTGGCACTATATGGTGATATTATGTGGGCTGTATGTGGCAGTATAATCCTGGCACTATATGGTGGTATTATGTGGGCTGTATATGGCAGTATTATCTTGGCACTATATGGTGGTATTATATGGGCTGTATATGGCAGTATTATCTTGGCACTATATGGTGGTATTATGTGGGCTGTATATGATAGTATTATCTTGGCACTATACGGTGGTATTATGTGAGCTATATATGGCAGTATTATCTTGGTACTATATGGTGGTATTATGTGGGTTGTATATGGCAGTATTATCTTGGCACTATATGGTGATATTATGTGGGCTGTATGTGGCAGTATAATCCTGGCACTATATGGTGGTATTATGTGGGCTGTATATGGCAGTATTATTTTGGCACTATATGCTGGTATTATATGGGCTGTATATGGCAGTATTATCTTGGCACTATATGGTGGTATTATGTGGGCTGTATATGATAGTATTATCTTGGCACTATACGGTGGTATTATGTGAGCTGTATATGGCAGTATTATCTTGGTACTATATGGTGGTATTATGTGGGCTGTATATGGCAGTATTATCTTGGCACTATATGGTGATATTATGTGGGCTGTATATGATAGTATTATCTTGGCACTATATGGTGGTATTATATGGGATGTATATGGCAGTATTATCTTGGCACTGTTTGGTGGTATGTGGACTGTATATGGCAGTATTATCTTGCACTATATGGTGGTATTATATGGGATGTATATGGCAGTATTATCTTGGCACTATATGGTGGTATTATGTGGGCTGTATATGTCAGTATTATCTTGGCACTATATGGTGATATTATGTGGGCTGTATATGGCAGTATTATTTTGGCAATATATGGGGGTATTATGTGGGCTGTATATGGCAGTAATATTTTGGCAGTATATGGTGGTATTATGTGAGCTGTATGACAGTATTATCTTGGCACTGTATGATGGCATGATGTGGGCTGTATATGACAGTATTATCTTGGCACTATATGGTGATATTATGTGGGCTGTATATGGCAGTATTATCTTGGCACTATATGGTGGTATTATGTGGGCTGTATATGACAGTATTATCTTGGCACTATATGGTGATATTATGTGGGCTGTATGTGGCAGTATAATCCTGGCACTATATGGTGGTATTATGTGGGCTGTATATGGCAGTATTATCTTGGCACTATATGGTGGTATTATGTGGGCTGTATATGTCAGTATTATCTTGGCACTATATGGTGGTATTATATGGGCTGTATATGGCAGTATTATCTTGGCACTATATGGTGGTATTATGTGGGCTGTATATGATAGTATTATCTTGGCACTATACGGTGGTATTATGTGAGCTGTATATGGCAGTATTATCTTGGTACTATATGGTGGTATTATGTGGGCTGTATATGGCAGTATTATCTTGGCACTATATGGTGATATTATGTGGGCTGTATATGGCAGTATTATCTTGGCACTATATGGTGATATTATGTGGGCTGTATGTGGCAGTATAATCCTGGCACTATATGGTGGTATTATGTGGGCTGTATATGGCAGTATTATCTTGGCACTATATGGTGGTATTATATGGGCTGTATATGGCAGTATTATCTTGGCACTATATGTTGGTATTATGTGGGCTGTATATGGCAGTATTATCTTGGCACTATATGGTGATATTATGTGGGCTGTATATGGCAGTATTATCTTGGCACTATATGGTGGTATTATGTGGGCTGTATATGATAGTATTATCTTGGCACTATACGGTGGTATTATGTGAGCTATATATGGCAGTATTATCTTGGTACTATATGGTGGTATTATGTGGGTTGTATATGGCAGTATTATCTTGGCACTATATGGTGATATTATGTGGGCTGTATGTGGCAGTATAATCCTGGCACTATATGGTGGTATTATGTGGGCTGTATATGGCAGTATTATTTTGGCACTATATGCTGGTATTATATGGGCTGTATATGGCAGTATTATCTTGGCACTATATGGTGGTATTATGTGGGCTGTATATGATAGTATTATCTTGGCACTATACGGTGGTATTATGTGAGCTGTATATGGCAGTATTATCTTGGTACTATATGGTGGTATTATGTGGGCTGTATATGGCAGTATTATCTTGGCACTATATGGTGATATTATGTGGGCTGTATATGATAGTATTATCTTGGCACTATATGGTGGTATTATATGGGATGTATATGGCAGTATTATCTTGGCACTGTTTGGTGGTATGTGGACTGTATATGGCATTATTATCTTGGCACTGTATGGTGATATTATGTGGGCTGTATATGGCAGTATTATCTTGCACTATATGGTGGTATTATATGGGATGTATATGGCAGTATTATCTTGGCACTATATGGTGGTATTATGTGGGCTGTATATGTCAGTATTATCTTGGCACTATATGGTGATATTATGTGGGCTGTATATGGCAGTATTATTTTGGCAATATATGGTGGTATTATGTGGGCTATATATGATAGTATTATCTTGGCACTATATGGTGGTATTATGTGGGCTGTATATGGCAGTATTATCTTGGCACTATATGGATATATTATGTGGGCTGTATATGGCAGTAATATTTTGGCAGTATATGGTGGTATTATGTGAGCTGTATGACAGTATTATCTTGGCACTGTATGATGGCATGATGTGGGCTGTATATGACAGTATTATCTTGGCACTATATGGTGATATTATGTGGGCTGTATATGGCAGTATTATCTTGGCACTATATGGTGGTATTATGTGGGCTGTATATGACAGTATTATCTTGGCACTATATGGTGATATTATGTGGGCTGTATGTGGCAGTATAATCCTGGCACTATATGGTGGTATTATGTGGGCTGTATATGGCAGTATTATCTTGGCACTATATGGTGGTATTATGTGGGCTGTATATGGCAGTATTATCTTGGCACTATATGGTGGTATTATATGGGCTGTATATGGCAGTATTATCTTGGCACTATATGGTGGTATTATGTGGGCTGTATATGATAGTATTATCTTGGCACTATACGGTGGTATTATGTGAGCTGTATATGGCAGTATTATCTTGGTACTATATGGTGGTATTATGTGGGCTGTATATGGCAGTATTATCTTGGCACTATATGGTGATATTATGTGGGCTGTATATGATAGTATTATCTTGGCACTATATGGGGGTATTATGCAGGCTGTATATGGCAGTATTATCTTGGCACTATATGTTGATATTATGTAGGTTGTATATGGCAGTATTATCTTGGCACTATATGGTGATATTATGTGGGCTGTATGTGGCAGTATAATCCTGGCACTATATGGTGGTATTATGTGGGCTGTATATGGCAGTATTATCTTGGCACTATATGGTGGTATTATATGGGCTGTATATGGCAGTATTATCTTGGCACTATATGGTGGTATTATGTGGGCTGTATATGATAGTATTATCTTGGCACTATACGGTGGTATTATGTGAGCTGTATATGGCAGTATTATCTTGGTACTATATGGTGGTATTATGTGGGCTGTATATGGCAGTATTATCTTGTCACTATATGGTGATATTATGTGGGCTGTATATGATAGTATTATCTTAGCACTATATGGTGGTATTATATGGGATGTATATGGCAGTATTATCTTGGCACTGTTTGGTGGTATGTGGACTGTATATGGCAGTATTATCTTGCACTATATGGTGGTATTATATGGGATGTATATGGCAGTATTATCTTGGCACTGTATGGTGGTATTATATGGGATGTATATCTAACCTGTCTGATCTCTCTCAGTGTCTGTCTCCATAGATATTAAGTTAAAGGTGTTTTGTAGGTTTAAGGTCTGCAAAATGTCCAAAACTCCTCTCCTTTGCCACCGCTGTCCGGTTCTGCACCACCCCTCCTGTTTACCCTGGTATCGTAAAGATAAGTTGTTCATTAGGGAGAATATATGAAATCTGCTTGGCAGTTTATTTTTTGGTGATCAGTTACTATGACATGGATCCAGTATCCGGATATAGAGCGGTGATTGTTCTCTACGGGATGTGATACTGGGAACGTCTCTTGGGGACTTCTCTCCACAATTGGGGTTTTTGTGTATTGTAATGTCTATAAATGAAGCTTTCGGAGTTGCCGTGGTAACTGGAAGCGATGCTGAAATGATATCATCAGGACCTGGAGGGATGTTCAGGCGTCTCTGGTCTCTTCATCGAGGTTATTCTCTTCCTGCAGACTTGTTATATCGGATATTCTCACCATCGTAGGTCCGCCATTACCTCCACTCATCACGTCATGTCCCGCTGATCACTATAATATCATAGTATCATAGTCTTACGTGGAAAAATAGAATAAACCCAATTTTTTTTAAATAATAAAATAATAAAAAATAAAAAATCAACATATACGGTATATATTTAGCATCCCTGTAAGTCTACGTTCACATGTAAGATTCGGAGCCTCCGTTGGAAGTAACGTCAATGGCTTGGTTTTTCCAAGCAGCGCTATTTTTTCTGTCCTGGCGGACCCCTTGTTATTCATTAGGGTCCACATGATGGAAACAGTCGTGCCTCTTGGTGTCGGTTATAAGCAAAGCCTCACGGGTTTATGGAAAACCAAAAACAATAGCGTATCTGCTCTTTTATTACTTCTGCCATTAGGAAAAATGTACAGAAAGGAAAAAATCAACTTACGTGTAACCCAAAATAATGGCTAAAAATCTACAACTCGTCCCGCAAAAAAATTATGGTGGTCAGAATGAGTGAAGAGAAAAAACAGGGGTTCTCAGCTCCCCTCCCCCACCCCAGCTCTCCTCTCTCACCCCAGCTCCACTCTCACAGACCAGCTCTCCTCTCTCACCCCAGCTCCCCTCTCTCATCCCAGCTCTCCTCTCTCACCCCAGCTCTCATCTCTCATCCGAGCTTTCCTCTCTCACACCAGCTCTCCTCTCTCACACCAGCTCCCCTCTCTCACACCAGCTCCCCTCTCTCACACCAGCTCTCTCTCTCACCCCAGCTCCCCTCTCTCAGCCCAGCTCTCCTCTCTCACCCCAGCTCCCCTCTCTCACCCCAGCTCTCCTCTCTCTCCCCAGCTTCCTTCTCTCACCCCAGCGACCCTCTCCCACCCCAGCTCTCCTCTCTCAGCCCAGCTCTCCTCTCTCACCACAGCTCTCCTTCTCACACCAGCTCTCCTCTCTCACCCCAGCTCTCCTCTCTCACACCAGCTCCCGTCTCTCACCCCAGCTCTCTTCTCTCACACCAGCTCTCCTCTCTCACCCCAGCTCTCCTCGCTTACACCAGTTCCCCTCTCTCCCCAGATCTCCTCTCTCACGCCAGCTCCCCTATCTCTTCCCAGCTCTCCTCTCTCACCCCAGCTCTCCTCTCTCACACCAGCTCCCCTCTCTCTCCCGAGCTCTCCTCTCTCACCCCAGCTCCCCTCTCTCACCCCAGCTCTCCTCTCTCACCCCAGGTCCTCTCTCTCTCCCCAGCTCACCTCTCTCACCCAGCTCTCCTCTCTCACCCCAGCTCCCCTCTCACCCCACCTCTCCTCCCTCACCCCAGCTCTCCCTTCTCACCCCAGCTCTCACCTCTCTCCCCAGCTTTCCTCTCTCACCCCAGCTCTCCTCTCTCACCCCAGCTCTCCTCTGTCTCCCCAGCTCTCCTCTCTCACCCCAGCTCTCCTCTCTCACCCCACAACTCTCTCCCCAGCTCTCCTCTCTCACCCCAGCTCTCCTCTCTCACCCCGGCTCTCCTCTTTCTAACCAGCTCTCCTGTCTCACCCCAGCTATCCTTTCTCACCCCAGCTCTCCTTTCTCACCCCAGCTTTCCCCTCTCACCCCAGCTCTCATCTCTCTCCCCAGCTTTCCTCTCTCACCCCAGCTCTCCTCTCTCACCCCGGCTCTCCTCTCTCTAACCAGCTCTCCTGTCTCACCCCAGCTATCCTCTCTCACCCCAGCTCCCCTCTCACCCCACCTCTCCTCTCTCACCCCAGCTCTCCTCTCTCACCCCAGCTCTCCTCTCTCACCCCAGCTCTCCTTTCTCACCCCAGCTTTCCCCTCTCTCCCCAGCTTTCCTCTCTCACCCCAGCTTTCCTCTCTCTCCCCAGCTCTCCTCTCTCACCCCAGCTCTCCTCTGTCTCCCCAGCTCCCCTCTCTCACCCAAGCTCTCCTCTCTCACACCAGCTCCCCTCTCTCAGCCCAGCTCTCTTCTCCCACCCCAGCTCTCCTCTCTCACCCCTGCTCTCCTCTCTCACAACAGCTCCCCTCTCTCACCCCAGCTTTCCTCTCTCACCCCAGCTCTCCTCTATCACCCCAGCTCCCCTCTCTCACCCCAGCTCTCCTCTCTCACCCCAGCTATCCTCTGTCTCCCCAGCCCCCCTCTCTCACCCCAGCTCTCCTCTCTCACCCCAGCTCCCCTCTCTCACCCCAGCTCCCCTCTCTCACCCCAGCTCCCTTTTCTCACCCCAGCTCTCCTCTCTCACCGCAGCTCTCCTCGGTCTCCCCAGCTCTCCTTTGTCTCCCCAGCTCTCCTCTCTCACCCTAGCTCCACTCTCTGACCCCAGCTCTCTTGCTTCTCTAATATATAAAATAATGGTGCAACCCCTTTAAACAAAACATAATACTACAGTGATGTAACGTCAAGTGTTAACCTCCGGCTGTGTTATCTGGCGTGACAACCAAACAATTCATTAATTATGGATCCGCTGCACCCAGGGACTTCTCTATTATTACCGGCCCATATTTATGGTGGTAAATAATAAGGACGATAATTCAAACATAACATGTGGAAATGGCAGCGATCTCAGCAACCGGCCAAATCAAATACATCTATGAGCAATTATATCATCTGCTTATTCGTTATATACTCCAAGGGGATAAGTCCCACCACCTCATAAATGCTCTGAAAATCTTATTACCAGAGACTATTCTATATTAGCGGAGACAATTCCATATTACCGGAGACAATTCTATATTAGCGGAGACAATTCCATATTACCGGAGACAATTCTATATTACCAGAGACAATTCCATATTACCGGAGACAATTCCATATTACCGGAGACAATTCTATATTACCGGGGACAATTCCATATTACCGGAGAAAATTCCATATTACCGGAGACAATTCTATATTACCGTAGAGAATTCTATATTACCGGTGTAATGACGGGGAAGGGAGACAGACAGGTAAGCCCTAATCTACCCGCCACTCAGTCCCTGCCTATTTGCAACGGCCCATCCTAGGCGACGGCGTACAACTGGGCGACGGTCCCGACGCTCAATAAGTGCACGACAGACAAACAGACAAGGGTACACAGAAGCTAAGGGAAATGGGGCAGTTACCCACGGCAACACCGTGAGCAACAAGAGTGGTGAACGAGCCGAGTCAAACCAGGAGTGTACGAGGTACCAAACGCAGAGCAGGAGAGTAGTGAACAAGCCGAGTCAAACCAGGAGTGTACGAGGTACCAAACGCAGAGCAGGAGAGTAGTCAGTAAGCCAGGGTCAGTATGAAGCAGGGACAAATAGTTTAAGCAGCAGAGCCAGGAAACAGGACGTGAAGGTATAAATAGACAGAGGGCGGGAGCTAGCTCCGTCTGGCCAGGCTGTGATAGGCTCTCCCACTCCTCAGCCTCCCAGCCTGATTGGTAGAAGGAGGGGTCACTCGATCAGACTTAGGAGCAGGTGCAGACTGACTAACCAAGGGCGTCGACACAGAAGCTGTGTCTGGCAGATCCTTTACAGTACCCCCCCTTTTATGAGGGGCCACTGGACCCTTTTTAGGTGGACCTGGCTTATTGGGGAACCGAAGATGGAACCTCCTGAGCAATACCCCAGCGTGAACATCCCGGGCGGGTACCCAAGTCCTCTCCTCAGGCCCGTATCCTATCCAATGGACCAGGTACTGGAGAGAGCCTTGGACCATCCTGCTGTCCACAATCTTGGCCACCTCGAATTTTACCCCTTCAGGGGTGAGAACAGGGACCGGAGGTTTCCTCGAGGGAGCCAAGGACGGGGAGCAGCGTTTCAGGAGGGAGGCATGAAACACGTCGTGTATTCGAAAAGACGGGGGTAACTCCAGTCGGAAGGAGACAGGGTTAAGGACTTCAATGACCTTGTACGGCCTTATATACCGGGGAGCAAACTTTTTGGACGGGACTTTAAGGCGCAAATTTTTTGAAGACAGCCACACCAGATCCCCGACAACAAACAAGGGGTTAGCAGAACGTCTTCTATCTGCCTGAGTCTTTTGTATGCTCTGGGACGCCTCTAGGTTCTTCTGAACCTGGGCCCAGACTGTGCACAGTTCCCGATGAACGACCTCTACCTCGGGATTGTTGGAACTACCAGGTGAAACGGAGGAGAACCGTGGATTAAACCCAAAATTACAGAAAAAGGGGGAGACCCCTGACGAGTTACTGACCCGATAATTAAGGGAAAATTCGGCGAGGGAAATGAAGGAGACCCAATCATATTGACAATCAGAGATAAAACACCTTAAATATTGTTCTAGAGACTGATTAGTCCTCTCAGTTTGGCCATTAGTTTCAGGATGGAAGGCCGAGGAGAAGGACAGATCAATCTCCAACTTTTTACAGAAGGCTCTCCAAAACAAAGAAACAAATTGTACCCCTCTGTCCGAAACAATATTGACAGGGACCCCATGGAGACACAGGATGTGTTTGACAAACAAGGTAGCTAACGTCTTAACATTGGGTAGTTTCTTGAGGGGCACAAAATGGCACATCTTACTGAAGCGGTCTACTACAACACACACGACCGACTTGCCTTGAGATGGAGGCAAATCGTTGATAAAATCCATGGAGATATGGGTCCAAGGTCTCTGAGGAATGGGCAAAGAACATAGTAAGCCCGCTCGTCGGGACCTGGGAGTCTTGGACCTAGCACAAATTTCACAAGCGGTGACGTAGGCCTTAACATCTCTAAGCAACCCAGGCCACCAATAGTTTCTGGAAATGAGGTGCTTGGTACCCAGGATGCCTGGATGGCCAGATAGTGCAGAGTCATAATTTTTCCTGAGTACCCTTAGCCGGAATTGCAGGGGAACAAACAGCTTGTTCTCAGGAAGGTTCCCGGGAGCTGAACCTTGATCAGCCGCAATTTCGGAGACTAGGTCAGAATCAATAGAGGAAATGATTATACCTGGAGGCAAAACACAAGCAGGATCTTCCTCCGAAGGAGGGCTGGCCATGAAGCTACGCGACAGTGCATCGGCCTTAATATTTTTAGACCCAGCCCTATAGGTGATCACAAAGTTGAATCTAGTAAAAAATAACACCCATCGAGCTTGTCTCGGGTTAAGCCTCCGGGCAGATTCTAGGAAAACCAGATTCTTGTGGTCGGTAAGGACCGTTACCTGGTGCCTAGCCCCCTCCAGGAAGTGGCGCCACTCTTCAAATGCCCACTTAATGGCTAAGAGTTCGCGGTTGCCAATATCATAGTTACTCTCAGTGGGCGAGAACTTCCTGGAGAAGTAGGCACAGGGACGGAGATGGGTGAGGGACCTGGTACCCTGGGACAAGACAGCACCCACTCCCACCTCGGAGGCGTCAACCTCCACAATGAATGGCTCCATTTGGTTAGGCTGAATCAGCACTGGGGCCGAGATAAATCACTTCTTAAGGACCTCAAAAGCCTGGACAGCCTCTGGAGGCAAGTGGAGGAGATCAGCACCTTTGCGAGTGAGATCCGTAAGAGGCTTAGCGATGACCGAGAAGTTAGCAATAAATCTCCTGTAATAATTAGCGAACCCCAAGAAGCACTGTAACGCCTTCAGGGAGGCAGGTTGGACCCATTCCACCACAGCCTGGACCTTGGCGGGGTCCATGCGGAATGCATGAGGAGTGAGGATTTGACCCAAAAATGGTATCTCCTGTACCCCAAACACACATTTTTCGGTTTTAGCAAACAGTTTGTTTTCCCGAAGGGCCTGGAGCACCTTCCTGACATGCTCAATGTGGGAGGACCAGTCCTTGGAAAACACAAGTATGTCATCAAGGTACACTACAAGAAATACCCCCAGGTAGTCTCTTAAAATCTCATTTATAAAATTCTGGAAGACCGCGGGAGCATTACACAACCCAAAGGGCATGACGAGGTATTCAAAATGACCTTCGGGCGTGTTAAACTCAGTCTTCCACTCATCCCCCTCTTTGATGCGGATAAGGTTATAAGCCCCCCGTAAATCAAACTTAGAGAACCATTGGGCCCCCTGAACCTGATTGAAGAGATCAGGAAACAGGAGAATCACAGGCAAAGGAGGAGCAGGAAGTGAAGGTATAAATAGACAGAGGGCGGGAGCTAGCTCCGTCTGGCCAGGCTGTGATAGGCTCTCCCACTCCTCAGCCTCCCAGCCTGATTGGTAGAAGGAGGGGTCATTCGATCAGACTTAGGAGCAGGTGCAGACTGACTAACCACGGGCGTCGACACAGAAGCTGTGTCTGGCAGATCCTTTACAACCGGAGACAATTCTATATTACCAGAGACAATTCCATATTACCGGAGACTGGATGTCAATATCTCGGTACTGGATGGCAATATCTGGGTACTGGATGGCAATATATGGGTACTATACTGCAATATCTGGGTTCTGCATGGCAATATATAAGTACTGGATGGCAATATCTGGGTACTGGATGGCAATATCTGGGTACTGGATGGCAATATATGGGTACTGCATGACACTATTTATCTGTGTACTGCATGGCACTATTTATCTGGGTACAGCATGGCACTATTTATCTGGGTACAGCATGGCACTATTTATCTGGGTATAGCATGGCAATATCTGGGTACTGGATGGCAATATCTGGGTACTGGATGGCAATATATGGGTACTGGATGGCAATATCTGGGTACTGGATGGCAATATCTGGGTACTGGATGGCAATATATGGGTACTGGATGGCAATATATGGGTACTGGATGGCAATATCTGGGTACTGGATGGCAATATCTGGGTACTGGATGGCAATATATGGGTACTGGATGGCAATATCTGGGTACTGGATGGCAATATATGGGTACTGGATGGCAATATCTGGGTACTGGATGGCAATATATGGGTACTGGATGGCAATATATGGGTACTGGATGGCAATATTTGGGTACTGGATGGCAATATATGGGTACTGGACTGCAATATCTGGGTACTGGATGGCAATATCTGGGTACTGGATGGCAATATATGGGTACTGGATGGCAATATTTGGGTACTGGATGGCAATATATGGGTACTGGATGGCAATATCTGGGTACTGGATGGCAATATCTGGGTACTGGATGGCAATATATGGGTACTGGATGGCAATATTTGGGTACTGGATGGCAATATATGGGTACTGGACTGCAATATCTGGGTACTGGATGGCAATATCTGGGTACTGGATGGCAATATATGGGTACTGGATGGCAATATTTGGGTACTGGATGGCAATATATGGGTACTGGACTGCAATATCTGGGTACTGGATGGCAATATCTGGGTACTGGATGGCAATATTTGGGTACTGGATGGCAATATATGGGTACTGGATGGCAATATCTGGGTACTGGATGGCAATATTTGGGTACTGGATGGCAATATCTGGGTACTGGATGACAATATCTGGGTACTGGATGGCAATATATGGGTACTGGATGGCAATATTTGGGTACTGGATGGCAATATATGGGTACTGGACTGCAATATCTGGGTACTGGATGGCAATATCTGGGTACTGGATGGCAATATATGGGTACTGGATGGCAATATATGGGTACTGGATGGCAATATCTGGGTACTGGATGGCAATATCTGGGTACTGGATGGCAATATATGGGTACTGCATGACACTATTTATCTGGGTACTGCATGACAGTATTTATCGGGGTACAGCATGGCACTATTTATCTGGGTATAGCATGGCAAAATCTGGGTGCTGCATGGCACTATTTATCTGGGAACTGCATGGCAATATCTTGGAACTGCATGGCACTATTTATCTGGGTATAGCATGGCAATATCTGGGTACTGGATGACACTACTTATCTGGGTACTGCATGCCAATATTTATCTGGGTACTGCATGGCACTATTTATCTGGGTACTGCATGGCACTATTTACCTGTCACTGTTACATTATCTGCCGCTATTTATAACATCATCTTTATGTCCCCCATTCTTCTTGGTGTATGACCTTACTGTATATATATATATGTGCATGCTTTTTGGGCTGTGCCTCTTGTTGTTTGTGCTACATTGGAGGGGGACGTGTAAAAAGTAAAGCTCCAGCAGTCTGCATGTGTGAACACCTCCATACAGTACAATAATCACAGTGATGGTGAATTGTGGGTCCCACGTTTATGGTTATTCTGCCACGTCTTCATTAGTCTCAGTCATCTGCTGGCGCCACTTTGGCATTTGCTGGTGATACACATGTCCGGGATTAGACGCAGCTTCAGCCCCGTCATGTCTGGAAGGTTGGACTTGATGTGATTAAGAATCCACTGAAAACTCTTCGCCAGCTCCAAAGTTCAATACTGGTCCTGTCCCACCTGGTGATGCCCCCCAAGACAATACTGACAGTACCCACAGCAGTGCTGATAGTGCCAGCATCATAGTAATGCCCATACTGCCAGCCTCATAGTAACGCCCATAGAAATAATCACAGTGCCAGCCTCATAGAAATAATCACAGTGCCAGCCTCATAGAAATAATCACAGTGCCAGCCTCATAGAAATAATCACAGTGCCAGCCTCATAGAAATAATCACAGTGCCAGCCTCATAGAAATAATCACAGTGCCAGCCTCATAGTGCCAGCCTCATAGAAATAATCATAGTGCCAGCCTCATAGTGCCAGCCTCATAGAAATAATCAGTGCCAGCCTCATAGTAACGCCCATAGAAATAATCACAGTGCCAGCCTCATAGAAATAATCATAGTGCCAGCCTCATAGTGCCAGCCTCATAGAAATAATCATAGTGCCAGCCTCATAGAAATAATCACAGTGCCAGCCTCATAGAAATAATCATAGTGCCAGCCTCATAGAAATAATCATAGTGCCAGCCTCATAGAAATAATCATAGTGCCAGCCTCATAGTGCCAGCCTCATAGAAATAATCACAGTGCCAGCCTCATAGAAATAATCATAGTGCCAGCCTCATAGAAATAATCATAGTGCCAGCCTCATAGTAACGCCCATAGAAATAATCACAGTGCCAGCCTCATAGAAATAATCATAGTGCCAGCCTCATAGAAATAATCATAGTGCCAGCCTCATAGAAATAATCACAGTGCCAGCCTCATAGAAATAATCACAGTGCCAGCCTCATAGTGCCAGCCTCATAGAAATAATCACAGTGCCAGCCTCATAGAAATAATCACAGTGCCAGCCTCATAGAAATAATCATAGTGCCAGCCTCATAGAAATAATCATAGTGCCAGCCTCATAGTGCCAGCCTCATAGAAATAATCACAGTGCCAGCCTCATAGAAATAATCACAGTGCCAGCCTCATAGAAATAATCATAGTGCCAGCCTCATAGAAATAATCACAGTGCCAGCCTCATAGAAATAATCATAGTGCCAGCCTCATAGAAATAATCATAGTGCCAGCCTCATAGAAATAATCACAGTGCCAGCCTCATAGTAACGCCCATAGAAATAATCACAGTGCCAGCCTCATAGAAATAATCATAGTGCCAGCCTCATAGAAATAATCATAGTGTCAGCCTCATAGAAATAATCATAGTGCCAGCCTCATAGAAATAATCACAGTGCCAGCCTCATAGAAATAATCATAGTGCCAGCCTCATAGAAATAATCATAGTGCCAGCCTCATAGTAACGCCCATAGAAATAATCACAGTGCCAGCCTCATAGAAATAATCACAGTGCCAGCCTCATAGAAATAATCATAGTGCCAGCCTCATAGAAATAATCACAGTGCCAGCCTCATAGAAATAATCACAGTGCCAGCCTCATAGAAATAATCACAGTGCCAGCCTCATAGTGCCAGCCTCATAGAAATAATCATAGTGCCAGCCTCATAGAAATAATCACAGTGCCAGCCTCATAGAAATAATCACAGTGCCAGCCTCATAGAAATAATCATAGTGCCAGCCTCATAGAAATAATCATAGTGCCAGCCTCATAGAAATAATCACAGTGCCAGCCTCATAGAAATAATCACAGTGCCAGCCTCATAGAAATAATCATAGTGCCAGCCTCATAGAAATAATCACAGTGCCAGCCTCATAGAAATAATCATAGTGCCAGCCTCATAGAAATAATCATAGTGCCAGCCTCATAGAAATAATCACAGTGCCAGCCTCATAGAAATAATCACAGTGCCAGCCTCATAGAAATAATCATAGTGCCAGCCTCATAGAAATAATCACAGTGCCAGCCTCATAGTAACGCCCATAGAAATAATCATAGTGCCAGCCTCATAGAAATAATCACAGTGCCAGCCTCATAGAAATAATCATAGTGCCAGCCTCATAGTGCCAGCCTCATAGAAATAATCATAGTGCCAGCCTCATAGAAATAATCATAGTGCCAGCCTCATAGAAATAATCATAGTGCCAGCCTCATAGAAATAATCATAGTGCCAGCCTCATAGAAATAATCACAGTGCCAGCCTCATAGTGCCAGCCTCATAGAAATAATCACAGTGCCAGCCTCATAGAAATAATCATAGTGCCAGCCTCATAGAAATAATCATAGTGCCAGCCTCATAGTGCCAGCCTCATAGAAATAATCATAGTGCCAGCCTCATAGTGCCAGCCTCATAGAAATAATCATAGTGCCAGCCTCATAGAAATAATCATAGTGCCAGCCTCATAGTAACGCCCATAGAAATAATCATAGTGCCAGCCTCATAGAAATAATCATAGTGCCAGCCTCATAGAAATAATCATAGTGCCAGCCTCATAGTAACGCCCATAGAAATAATCATAGTGCCAGCCTCATAGAAATAATCATAGTGCCAGCCTCATAGAAATAATCATAGTGCCAGCCTCATAGAAATAATCATAGTGCCAGCCTCATAGAAATAATCATAGTGCCAGCCTCATAGTAACGCCCATAGAAATAATCATAGTGCCAGCCTCATAGAAATAATCATAGTGCCAGCCTCATAGAAATAATCATAGTGCCAGCCTCATAGAAATAATCATAGTGCCAGCCTCATAGAAATAATCATAGTGCCAGCCTCATAGAAATAATCATAGTGCCAGCCTCATAGAAATAATCATAGTGCCAGCCTCATAGAAATAATCATAGTGCCAGCCTCATAGTGCCAGCCTCATAGTAACGCCCATAGAAATAATCATAGTGCCAGCCTCATAGAAATAATCACAGTGCCAGCCTCATAGAAATAATCATAGTGCCAGCCTCATAGAAATAATCACAGTGCCAGCCTCATAGAAATAATCATAGTGCCAGCCTCATAGAAATAATCATAGTGCCAGCCTCATAGAAATAATCATAGTGCCAGCCTCATAGAAATAATCACAGTGCCAGCCTCATAGAAATAATCATAGTGCCAGCCTCATAGAAATAATCATAGTGCCAGCCTCATAGTAACGCCCATAGAAATAATCATAGTGCCAGCCTCATAGAAATAATCATAGTGCCAGCCTCATAGTGCCAGCCTCATAGAAATAATCACAGTGCCAGCCTCATAGAAATAATCATAGTGCCAGCCTCATAGTGCCAGCCTCATAGAAATAATCATAGTGCCAGCCTCATAGAAATAATCATAGTGCCAGCCTCATAGAAATAATCATAGTGCCAGCCTCATAGAAATAATCACAGTGCCAGCCTCATAGTGCCAGCCTCATAGAAATAATCACAGTGCCAGCCTCATAGAAATAATCATAGTGCCAGCCTCATAGAAATAATCATAGTGCCAGCCTCATAGTAACGCCCATAGAAATAATCATAGTGCCAGCCTCATAGTGCCAGCCTCATAGAAATAATCATAGTGCCAGCCTCATAGTGCCAGCCTCATAGAAATAATCACAGTGCCAGCCTCATAGAAATAATCATAGTGCCAGCCTCATAGTGCCAGCCTCATAGAAATAATCATAGTGCCAGCCTCATAGAAATAATCATAGTGCCAGCCTCATAGAAATAATCATAGTGCCAGCCTCATAGAAATAATCATAGTGCCAGCCTCATAGAAATAATCATAGTGCCAGCCTCATAGTAACGCCCATAGAAATAATCATAGTGCCAGCCTCATAGTGCCAGCCTCATAGAAATAATCATAGTGCCAGCCTCATAGTGCCAGCCTCATAGAAATAATCATAGTGCCAGCCTCATAGTGCCAGCCTCATAGAAATAATCATAGTGCCAGCCTCATAGAAATAATCACAGTGCCAGCCTCATAGAAATAATCACAGTGCCAGCCTCATAGAAATAATCATAGTGCCAGCCTCATAGTGCCAGCCTCATAGAAATAATCATAGTGCCAGCCTCATAGTGCCAGCCTCATAGTGCCAGCCTCATAGAAATAATCATAGTGCCAGCCTCATAGTAACGCCCATAGAAATAATCACAGTGCCAGCCTCATAGTGCCAGCCTCATAGAAATAATCACAGTGCCAGCCTCATAGAAATAATCACAGTGCCAGCCTCATAGAAATAATCATAGTGCCAGCCTCATAGAAATAATCACAGTGCCAGCCTCATAGAAATAATCAGTGCCAGCCTCATAGAAATAATCATAGTGCCAGCCTCATAGAAATAATCATAGTGCCAGCCTCATAGAAATAATCATAGTGCCAGCCTCATAGAAATAATCATAGTGCCAGCCTCATAGAAATAATCATAGTGCCAGCCTCATAGTGCCAGCCTCATAGAAATAATCATAGTGCCAGCCTCATAGAAATAATCATAGTGCCAGCCTCATAGAAATAATCATAGTGCCAGCCTCATAGAAATAATCATAGTGCCAGCCTCATAGTAACGCCCATAGAAATAATCACAGTGCCAGCCTCATAGTAATGTCCATACTGCCAGCCTCATAGTAATGCCCATTGTGCTAGCCCCATCGAAATTATCATAGTGCCAGCCTCATAGTAATGTCCATAGTGCCAGCCTCATAGTGCCAGCCTCATAGAAATGCTTATAAGGCCAGCCTCGTAGTAATGGCCAGAGTGCCAACCATATAGTAATGGCCATAGTGCCAGCCTCATGGTAATGCCCATAGTGCCAGCCTAATAGTAAATGTCCATTGTGCTAGCCTCATAGTAATGGTCATAGTGGCAGCTTCATTGTAATGCCCATGGTGCCTGTAATAGAGCCCGAAGTGTGGGCTGTAGCAGGGCCAGCAGGGGGCGGTGTGAAACCTTCTTGTCACCAAGGGATTTGGCTTGGGGCTACTCCAGAGAGCAGAGTCTAAGGGAACCCCTGGTACAGAAATGTTGGCTTCTATGTGGGGGAACCCCAGGTCGCTACCCCCGAAATATTCTTCCTTGGTGACAGTTCATGTTAGTAGAAGCAGAGTGTTCAGGGCGCTAAAGGTCTCGGCAGGCTGTGGAGGTTTGTAACAATAATCATAGCAAAAGGCAGGCGGCAGAGGTTCGTCATGGTGAAGGTTGCAATAGGTCAGCGCAGGCGGCAGATGTTCGTCATGGTAAAGGTAGTAATAGGTCAGGGCAGGCGGCAGAGGTTCATCATGGTAAAGGTAGTAATAGGTCAGCGCAGGCGGCAGATGTTCATCATGGTAAAGGTAGTAATAGGTCAGGGCAGGCGGCAGAGGTTTGTCATGGTGAAGGTTGCAATAGGTCAGGGCAGGCGGCAGAGGTTCATCATGGTAAAGGTAGTAATAGGTCAGGGCAGGCGGCAGATGTCTGTCATGGTGAAGGTTGCAATAGGTCAGGGCAGGCGGCAGATGTCTGTCATGGTGAAGGTTGCAATAGGTCAGGGCAGGCGGCAGATGTTCGTCATGGTGAAGGTTGCAATAGGTCAGGGCAGGCGGCAGAGGTTCATCATGGTAAAGGTAGTAATAGGTCAGCGCAGGCGGCAGATGTTCATCATGGTAAAGGTAGTAATAGGTCAGGGCAGGCGGCAGAGGTTTGTCATGGTGAAGGTTGCAATAGGTCAGGGCAGGCGGCAGAGGTTCATCATGGTAAAGGTAGTAATAGGTCAGGGCAGGCGGCAGATGTCTGTCATGGTGAAGGTTGCAATAGGTCAGGGCAGGCGGCAGATGTTCGTCATGGTAAAGGTAGTAATAGGTCAGGGCAGGCGGCAGATGTCTGTCATGGTGAAGGTTGCAATAGGTCAGGGCAGGCGGCAGAGGTTCGTCATGGTGAAGGTTGCAATAGGTCAGGGCAGGCGGCAGATGTTCGTCATGGTAAAGGTAGTAATAGGTCAGGGCAGGCGGCAGATGTTCGTCATGGTAAAGGTAGTAATAGGTCGGGGCAGGCGGCAGATGTTCGTCATGGTAAAGGTAGTAATAGGTCAGGGCAGGCGGCAGATGTTCGTCATGGTAAAGGTAGTAATAGGTCAGGGCAGGCGGCAGATGTTCGTCATGGTGAAGGTAGTAATAGCTCAGCGCAGGCGGCAGATGTTCGTCATGGTAAAGGTAGTAATAGGTCAGCGCAGGCGGCAGATGTTCGTCATGGTAAAGGTAGTAATAGGTCAGGGCAGGCGGCAGATGTTCGTCATGGTGAAGGTTGCAATAGGTCAGGGCAGATGGCAGAGGTTCGACAATGTAAAGGTAGTAATAGGTCAGGGCAGGCGGCAGAGGTTCGACAATGTAAAGGTAGCCATGTTAGTTCTGACAGTAGTCATGTTGGTTCTGACAGTAGTCATGGTGATTCTGACAGTAGTCATGTTGGTTCTGACAGTAGTCATGGTGATTCTGACAGTAGTCATGTTGGTTCTGACAGTAGTCATGGTGATTCTGACAGTAGTCATGGTGTTTCTGACAGTAGTCATGGTAATTCTGACAGTAGTCATGGTGGTTCTGACAGTAGTCATGGTGATTCTGACAGTAGTCATGGTGATTCTGACAGTAGTCATGGTAATTCTGACAGTAGTCATGGTGGTTCTGACAGTAGTCATGGTGGTTCTGACAGTAGTCATGGTGGTTCTGACAGTAGTCATGGTGGTTCTGACAGTAGTCATGGTGGTTCTGACAGTAGTCATGGTGGTTTTGACAGTAGTCATGGTAATTCTGACAGTAGTCATGGTGATTCTGACAGTAGTCATCGTGATTCTGACAGTAGTCACTGTGGTTCTGACAGTAGTCATGATAATTCTGATAGTAGTCATGGTGATTCTGACAGTAGTCACGGTGGTTCTGACAGTAGTCATGGTAATTCTGACAGTCGTCATGGTGATTCTGACAGTAGTCATGGTGGTTCTGACAGTAGTCATGGTAATTCTGACAGTAGTCATGGTGATTCTGACAGTAGTCATGGTGGTTCTGACAGTAGTCATGGTAATTCTGACAGTAGTGATGGTGATTCTGACAGTAGTGATGGTGATTCTGACAGTAGTCATGGTAATTCTGACAGTAGTCATGGTGGTTCTGACAGTAGTCATGGTGATTCTGACAGTAGTCATGGTGATTCTGACAGTAGTCATGGTAATTCTGACATTAGTCATGGTGGTTATGACAGTAGTCATGGTAATTCGGACAGTAGTGATGGTGATTCTGACAGTAGTGATGGTGATTCTGACAGTAGTCACGGTGGTTCTGACAGTAGTCATGGTAATTCTGACAGTAGTCAAGGTGATTCTGACAGTAGTCATGGTGATTCTGACAGTAGTCATGGTAATTCTGACAGTAGTCATGGTGGTTCTGACAGTAGTGATGGTGATTCTGACAGTAGTCATGGTGGTTCTGACAGTAGTCATGGTAATTCTGACAGTAGTCAAGGTGATTCTGACAGTAGTCATGGTGATTCTGACAGTAGTCATGGTAATTCTGACAGTAGTCATGGTGGTTCTGACAGTAGTGATGGTGATTCTGACAGTAGTCACGGTGGTTCTGACAGTAGTCACGATGGTTCTGACAGTAGTTATGGTAATTCTGACAGTAGTCATGGTAATTCTGACAGTAGTCAAGGTGATTCTGACAGTAGTCATGGTGATTCTGACAGTAGTCATGGTAATTCTGACAGTAGTCATGGTGGTTCTGACAGTAGTGATGGTGATTCTGACAGTAGTCACGGTGGTTCTGACAGTAGTCATGGTAATTCTGACAGTAGTCAAGGTGATTCTGACAGTAGTCATGGTGATTCTGACAGTAGTCATGGTAATTCTGACAGTAGTCATGGTGGTTCTGACAGTAGTGATGGTGATTCTGACAGTAGTCACGGTGGTTCTGACAGTAGTCACGATGGTTCTGACAGTAGTTATGGTAATTCTGACAGTAGTCATGGTGGTTCTGACAGTAGTCATGGTAATTCTGACAGTAGTGATGGTGATTCTGACAGTAGTCACGGTGGTTCTGACAGTAGTCACGATGGATCTGACAGTAGTCATGGTGGTTCTGACAGTAGTCACGGTGGATCTGACAGTAGTCATGGTGGTTCTGACAGTAGTCATGGTGGTTCTGACAGTAGTGATTGTGATTCTAACAGTAGTCATGGTGATTCTGACAGTAGTCATGGTGGTTCTGACAGTAGTCATGGTGGTTCTGACAGTAGTCACAGTGGTTCAGACACTAGTCATGGTGGTTCTGACAGTAGTCATGGTGGTTCTGACAGTAGTCATGGTGGTTCTTACAGCGTATTACATAGTTACACAGTGTAGTTAGAAGAAGAAATATGTCCACCAGGTTCAAATAGAGCAAAAAGTATTAGGTGGCGAGCATTTTTTTTAAATAAATTTGGCGCAAATAAATGCAACTGTTTCCTTGACTGAGACTGGCGTAAAGGTGGGGGCACTTTATCTGTAATGTGATGCAATACGGCTCTGTGATTTGTGCTGGAGGGTGAATCAGATACGGCTATTAGGTGTTATTGGCAAATTCAATGTCTCAGCCTTTGAATAAATATGGCTGACACCAAGTGTGACTGTTTTCGCCGGGGTTGGAGGGGGGTTGCTTTATACATACCTCCCAACGGTCTTGGATTCAGCGGGACAGTCTCAGATTCCAGGAGGTATCCTGCTGTCTCGGGCGGCTGTTGGTATGTACCGATGTCAAATACATCTGCGTCCTCAGGACACGGATACAGTTGAATACAATGCTGCAGCAAGGAGCTGTCAATTCCCTGCTTCAGCATTTAACTATGGAGTCCCCGGCCATAGCAATGCAAGCTCTATGGCCGGGACTCCTGTCTTGGGAAAGCCCTTGACTTCACTGTCCATATATGGACAGTGACGTCAGGGGCTTCTCCTGGAGCGGAATCCCCAGCCAGAACGTTGCCGTTGCTCTGGCCAGGTATTCCACTCCTGGAGAAGCCCCTGATGTCACTATCCATATATGGACAGTGACGTCAGGGGCTTCTGCATTAGCGGACTCCCCGGCCGGAGCGTTGCCTGTGGCCGGGGATTCTGCTCCTGGAGGGAGCCCCTGACATGCGATGATGTCAGGGGCTCCTCCTAGGGTGAAATTCCGGACCACAGCGTGGCCAATGCTCTGGCTGGGGATTACGCTCCTAGAGGGAGCCCCAATGGCGCTGTCTACAGGGTGGAGTGCTATCTACAAGGGGGGAGTGCTATCCAAGGTGGGTGTGACACTATCTACATGGGCACTGTGTGTGGCACTATCTACATGAACACTGAGTGGACACTGGTGCTTTATATGTGAGAACTGACAATTTATATGTGGGCACTGTGTATCTACAGGGACATTGCGGCACTATTAGGTAATATACTTTATGGGGACAACTATGGGAGCATTATACTGTAAGAGGGCAGCTAAGGTGGCATTATACTGTGTGGGGGAAGCTATGAGGTCATTATACTGTATAGTGAAAACTATGTGGGCATTATACTATGGGGGCAGCTAAGTGGGTATTATACTATTTTGGGGCATCTATGAGGGCATTATACTGTATAGGGGCAGCTGTGGGGTATTATATTGTATGGATGCATCTATGGGGGCATTTTACTGTGGGGAGGCACTATGGGAGTATGATACTGTTTTGGGGCATCTATGAGGGCATTATACTGTATAGGGGCAGCTGTGGGGGCATTATATTGTATGGATGCATCTATGGGGGCATTATAATATGTGGGAGGCAGCTATGGGGGCATTTTACTATGGGGAGACACTATGGGATTATGATACTGTTTGGGCTGAACTGGGTGTGTACGGGTGGGAAATGGGCGGAGATAGAGGTTTGGCTTAAAAAATACTTGAAAGTTGGAAGGTATGCTTTATAATATGCATGAAGAATATTTAGAGGAGGCTCCTGGTTATCTGTATAGAGCGAGACTCGCCAGTGACGATATATATACTGTATATTACACATTATTATAAATTAAACAGGAGGTATCATAAATCACAACATAATAGAAAAATGAAACAAAGTGTAAAATATTACAGGTAAAAATAGAATATTAAAAACAAGCTCCTCCTCTAACCATTATAAACATGCAGTGGATATTATATTGTGTTATAAACATGCAGTGGATATTATATTGTATTATAAGCAGGCAGTGGATTTTATATTGTATTATAAACATGCAGTGAATATTATATTGTATTATAAACATGCAGTGGATATTATATTGTATTATAAACATGTAGTGGATATTATATTGTATTATAAACATGTAGTGGATATTATATTGTATTATAAACATGCAGTGGATATTATATTGTATTATAAACATGCAGTGGATATTATATTGTATTATAAACATGTAGTGGATATTATATTGTATTATAAACATGTAGTGGATATTATATTGTATTATAAACATGCAGTGGATATTATATTGTATTATAAGCATGCAGTGGATATTATATTGTATTATAAACATGCAGTGGATATTATATTGTATTATAAACATGTAGTGGATATTATATTGTATTATAAACATGCAGTGGATATTATATTGTATTATAAACATGCAGTGGATTTTATATTGTATTATAAACATGCAGTGAATATTATATTGTATTATAAACATGCAGTGGATATTATATTGTATTATAAACATGCAGTGGATATTATATTGTATTATAAACATGTAGTGGATATTATATTGTATTATAAACATGTAGTGGATATTATATTGTATTATAAACATGCAGTGGATATTATATTGTATTATAAACATGCAGTGGATATTATATTGTATTATAAACATGCAGTGGATATTATATTGTATTATAAACATGTAGTGGATATTATATTGTATTATAAACATGCAGTGGATATTATATTGTATTATAAACATGCAGTGGATATTATATTGTATTATAAACATGCAGTGGATATTATATTGTATTATAAACATGCAGTGGATATTATATTGTATTATAAACATGCAGTAGATATTATATTGTGTTATAAACATGCAGTGGATATTATATTGTATTATAAACATGCAGTGGATATTATATTGTATTATAAACATGCAGTGGATATTATATTGTATTATGAACATGCAGTGGATATTATATTGTATTATGAACATGCAGTGGATATTATATTGTGTTATAAACATGCAGTGGATATTATATTGTGTTATAAACATGTAGTGGATATTATATTGTATTATAAACATGTAGGGGATATTATATTGTATTATAAACATGCAGTGGATATTATATTGTGTTATAAACATGCAGTGGATATTATATTGTGTTATAAACATGTAGTGGATATTATATTGTATTATAAACATGCAGTGGATATTATATTGTATTATAAACATGCAGTGGATATTATATTGTATTATAAACATGCAGTGGATATTATATTGTGTTATAAACATGTAGTGGATATTATATTGTATTATAAACATGCAGTGGATATTATATTGTATTATAAACATGCAGTGGATATTATATTGTATTATAAACATGCAGTGGATATTATATTGTATTATAAACATGCAGTGGATATTATATTGTATTATAAACATGCAGTGGATATTATATTGTATTATGAACATGCAGTGGATATTATATTGTATTATAAACATGTAGTGGATATTATATTGTATTATAAACATGTAGTGGATATTATATTGTGTTATAAACATGTAGTGGATATTATATTGTATTATAAACAGGCAGTGGATATTATATTGTATTATAAACATGTAGTGGATATTATATTGTATTATAAACATGTAGTGGATATTATATTGTGTTATAAACATGTAGTGGATATTATATTGTATTATAAACAGGCAGTGGATATTATATTGTATTATAAACATGTAGTGGATATTATATTGTATTATAAACATGTAGTGGATATTATATTGTATTATAAACATGCAGTGGATATTATATTGTATTATAAACATGCAGTGGATATTATATTGTATTATGGACATGCAGTGGATATTATATTGTATTATAAACAGGCAGTGGATATTATATTGTATTATAAACATGCAGTGGATATTATATTGTATTATAAACATGCAGTGGATATTATATTGTATTATAAACATGCAGTGGATATTATATTGTATTATAAACATGCAGTGGATATTATATTGTATTATAAACATGCAGTGGATATTATATTGTATTATAAACAGGCAGTGGATATTATATTGTATTATAAACATGCAGTGGATATTATATTATAAACATGTAGTGGATATTATATTGTGTTATAAACATGCAGTGAATATTATATTGTATTATAAACATGCAGTGGATATTATATTGTATTATAAACATGCAGTGGATATTATATTGTATTATAAACATGCAGTGGATATTATATTGTATTATAAACATGTAGTGGATATTATATTGTATTATAAACAGGCAGTGGATATTATATTGTATTATAAACATGCAGTGGATATTATATTGTATTATAAACATGCAGTGGATATTATATTGTGTTATAAACATGCAGTGGATATTATATTGTATTATAAACATGCAGTGGATATTATATTGTATTATAAACATGCAGTGGATATTATATTGTGTTATAAACATGCAGTGGATATTATATTGTATTATAAACATGCAGTGGATATTATATTGTATTATAAACATGGAGTGGATATTATATTGTATTATAAACATGGAGTGGATATTATATTGTATTATAAACATGTAGTGGATATTATATTGTATTATAAACATGTAGTGGATATTATATTGTATTATAAACATGCAGTGGATATTATATTGTATTATAAACATGTAGTGGATATTATATTGTGTTATAAACATGCAGTGGATATTATATTGTATTATAAGCAGGCAGTGGATATTATATTGTATTATAAACATGCAGTGGATATTATATTGTGTTATAAACATGCAGTGGATATTATATTGTATTATAAGCAGGCAGTGGATATTATATTGTATTATAAACATGGAGTGGATATTATATTGTATTATAAACATGCAGTGGATATTATATTGTATTATAAACATGTAGTGGATATTATATTGTATTATAAACATGCAGTGGATATTATATTGTATTATGAACATGCAGTGGATATTATATTGTGTTATGAACATGCAGTGGATATTATATTGTGTTATGAACATGCAGTGGATATTATATTGTATTATAAACATGCAGTGGATATTATATTGTATTATAAACATGTAGAGGATATTATATTGTATTATAAACATGCAGTGGATATTATATTGTATTATAAACATGGAGTGGATATTATATTGTATTATAAACATGGAGTGGATATTATATTGTATTATAAACATGCAGTGGATATTATATTGTATTATAAACATGCAGTGGATATTATATTGTATTATAAACATGGAGTGGATATTATATTGTATTATAAACATGCAGTGGATATTATATTGTATTATGAACATGCAGTGGATATTATATTGTATTATAAACATGCAGTGGATATTATATTGTGTTATGAACATGTAGTGGATATTATATTGTATTATGAACATGCAGTGGATATTATATTGTATTATAAACATGCAGTGGATATTATATTGTGTTATGAACATGTAGTGGATATTATATTGTATTATAAACATGTAGTGGATATTATATTGTATTATAAACATGTAGTGGATATTATATTGTATTATAAACATGCAGTGGATATTATATTGTATTATAAACATGCAGTGGATATTATATTGTGTTATAAACATGCAGTGGATATTATATTCTGTTATAAACAGGCAGTGGATATTATATTCTATTATAAACATGCAGTGGATATTATATTGTATTATAAACATGCAGTGGATATTATATTGTATTATAAACATGCAGTGAATATTATATTGTATTATAAACATGCAGTGGATATTATATTGTATTATAAACATGCAGTGGATATTATATTGTATTATAAACATGCAGTGGATATTATATTGTATTATAAACATGTAGTGGATATTATATTGTATTATAAACAGGCAGTGGATATTATATTGTATTATAAACATGCAGTGGATATTATATTGTATTATAAACATGCAGTGGATATTATATTGTGTTATAAACATGCAGTGGATATTATATTGTATTATAAACATGCAGTGGATATTATATTGTATTATAAACATGCAGTGGATATTATATTGTATTATGAACATGCAGTGGATATTATATTGTGTTATGAACATGCAGTGGATATTATATTGTGTTATGAACATGCAGTGGATATTATATTGTATTATAAACATGCAGTGGATATTATATTGTATTATAAACATGTAGAGGATATTATATTGTATTATAAACATGCAGTGGATATTATATTGTATTATAAACATGCAGTGGATATTATATTGTATTATAAACATGCAGTGGATATTATATTGTGTTATAAACATGCAGTGGATATTATATTGTATTATAAACATGCAGTGGATATTATATTGTATTATAAACATGGAGTGGATATTATATTGTATTATAAACATGGAGTGGATATTATATTGTATTATAAACATGTAGTGGATATTATATTGTATTATAAACATGTAGTGGATATTATATTGTATTATAAACATGCAGTGGATATTATATTGTATTATAAACATGTAGTGGATATTATATTGTATTATAAACATGCAGTGGATATTATATTGTATTATAAACATGCAGTGGATATTATATTGTATTATAAACATGGAGTGGATATTATATTGTATTATAAACATGCAGTGGATATTATATTGTATTATAAACATGTAGTGGATATTATATTGTATTATAAACATGCAGTGGATATTATATTGTATTATAAACATGGAGTGGATATTATATTGTATTATAAACATGCAGTGGATATTATATTGTATTATAAACATGTAGTGGATATTATATTGTATTATAAACATGCAGTGGATATTATATTGTATTATGAACATGCAGTGGATATTATATTGTGTTATGAACATGCAGTGGATATTATATTGTGTTATAAACATGCAGTGGATATTATATTGTATTATAAACATGCAGTGGATATTATATTGTATTATAAACATGTAGTGGATATTATATTGTATTATAAACATGCAGTGGATATTATATTGTATTATAAACATGTAGTGGATATTATATTGTATTATAAACATGCAGTGGATATTATATTGTATTATAAACATGGAGTGGATATTATATTGTATTATAAACATGCAGTGGATATTATATTGTATTATAAACATGTAGTGGATATTATATTGTATTATAAACATGCAGTGGATATTATATTGTATTATAAACATGGAGTGGATATTATATTGTATTATAAACATGCAGTGGATATTATATTGTATTATAAACATGGAGTGGATATTATATTGTATTATAAACATGCAGTGGATATTATATTGTATTATAAACAGGCAGTGGATATTATATTGTATTATAAACATGCAGTGGATATTATATTGTATTATAAACATGCAGTGGATATTATATTGTATTATAAACATGCAGTGGATATTATATTGTATTATGGACATGCAGTGGATATTATATTGTATTATAAACATGCAGTGGATATTATATTGTATTATAAACATGCAGTGGATATTATATTGTATTATAAACATGCAGTGGATATTATATTGTATTATGGACATGCAGTGGATATTATATTGTATTATAAACAGGCAGTGGATATTATATTGTATTATAAACATGCAGTGGATATTATATTGTATTATAAACATGCAGTGGATATTATATTGTATTATAAACATGCAGTGGATATTATATTGTATTATGGACATGCAGTGGATATTATATTGTATTATAAACATGCAGTGGATATTATATTGTATTATAAACATGCAGTGGATATTATATTGTGTTATAAACATGCAGTGGATATTATATTGTGTTATAAACATGTAGTGGATATTATATTGTATTATAAACATGCAGTGGATATTATATTGTATTATAAACATGGAGTGGATATTATATTGTATTATAAACATGCAGTGGATATTATATTGTATTATAAACATGTAGAGGATATTATATTGTATTATAAACATGCAGTGGATATTATATTGTATTATAAACATGGAGTGGATATTATATTGTATTATAAACATGGAGTGGATATTATATTGTATTATAAACATGCAGTGGATATTATATTGTATTATAAACATGTAGTGGATATTATATTGTATTATAAACATGCAGTGGATATTATATTGTATTATAAACATGGAGTGGATATTATATTGTATTATAAACATGCAGTGGATATTATATTGTATTATAAACATGCAGTGGATATTATATTGTATTATAAACATGTAGTGGATATTATATTGTATTATAAACATGTAGTGGATATTATATTGTATTATAAACATGCAGTGGATATTATATTGTATTATAAACATGCAGTGGATATTATATTGTGTTATAAACATGCAGTGGATATTATATTGTATTATAAACATGGAGTGGATATTATATTGTATTATAAACATGCAGTGAATATTATATTGTATTATGAACATGTAGTGGATATTATATTGTATTATGGACATGCAGTGAATATTATATTCTGTTATAAACATGCAGTGGATATTATATTGTATTATAAACATGTAGTGGATATTATATTGTATTATAAACATGCAGTGAATATTATATTGTATTATAAACATGCAGTGGATATTATATTGTATTATAAACATGCAGTGGATATTATATTGTGTTATAAACATGCAGTGGATATTATATTCTGTTATAAACATGTAGTGGATATTATATTGTATTATAAACATGCAGTGGATATTATATTGTATTATAAACATGCAGTGGATATTATATTGTATTATAAACATGCAGTGGATATTATATTGTATTATGAACATGTAGTGGATATTATATTGTATTATGGACATGCAGTGAATATTATATTCTGTTATAAACATGCAGTGGATATTATATTGTATTATAAACATGTAGTGGATATTATATTGTATTATAAACATGCAGTGAATATTATATTGTATTATAAACATGCAGTGGATATTATATTCTATTATAAACAGGCAGTGGATATTATATTGTATTATAAACATGCAGTGGATATTATATTGTATTATAAACATGTAGTGGATATTATATTGTATTATAAACATGTAGTGGATATTATATTCTATTATAAACATGCAGTGGATATTATATTGTATTATAAACATGCAGTGGATATTATATTGTATTATAAACATGCAGTGAATATTATATTGTATTATAAACATGCAGTGGATATTATATTGTATTATGAACATGCAGTGGATATTATATTGTATTATAAACATGTAGTGGATATTATATTGTATTATAAGCATGCAGTGGATATTATATTGTATTATAAACATGCAGTGGATATTATATTGTATTATAAACATGCAGTGGATATTATATTGTATTATAAACATGTAGTGGATATTATATTGTATTATAAACATGCAGTGGATATTATATTGTATTATAAACATGCAGTGGATATTATATTGTATTATAAACATGCAGTGGATATTATATTGTGTTATAAACATGTAGTGGATATTATATTGTGTTATAAACATGTAGTGGATATTATATTGTATTATAAACATGCAGTGGATATTATATTGTATTATAAACATGCAGTGGATATTATATTGTGTTATAAACATGTAGTGGATATTATATTGTGTTATAAACATGTAGTGGATGTTATATTGTATTATAAACATGCAGTGGATATTATATATTGCACGGTCTGTATCTTTACGGTTTATAGAATAGGCAGATATAATACGCATGCGTACTAGCACTTTTAGCGTTTCAAGCCTCGTTCTGATTCCTCCCCGCACATTTGATAATCGTGTGTGAGGCAGCGTCTTCCGCTCTCTGATTAGCTGTGGATTGACGAGTGCTCCACTTCTGATGTGCTGATTGGTTGATACTGGATGAGGGACTTGTTTCCTATGCTGTGATTGGTTGTGAGAGCGAGGCTTGGTATTGCTGTCACCGGCTGATGTGAGCGGAGCCACAGCCCGTGCCCGGAACTGAGAGCAGAATAACGGCAAAGTGCGGGGGATCCTGGGGGCCAGTCAACTGCGGGGTGGGTGAAGTATACCGGGGACATGGTGGAGGTGTGTCCCGTGTGTGCAAGATGTGTCCTGTACCAGCCCTGTATATAATGTTCTCTCCTCTATATCCCTGTATATAATGTCCTCTCCTCTATATCCCTGTATATAATGTTCTCTCCTCTATATCCCTGTATATAATGTCCTCTCCTCCTCCTCTATATCCCTGTATATAATGTCCTCTCCTCCTGTATATAATGTCCTCTCCTCCTCCTCTATATCCCTGTATATAATGTCCTCTCCTCCTCTTCTATATCCCTGTATATAATGTCCTCTCCTCCTCCTCTATATCCCTGTATATAATGTCCTCTCCTCCTGTATATAATGTCCTCTCCTCCTCCTCTATATCCCTGTATATAATGTCCTCTCCTCCTCTATCCCTGTATATAATGTCCTCTCCTCCTCCTCTATATCCCTGTATATAATGTCCTCTCCTCCTCCTCTATATCCCTGTATATAATGTCCTCTCCTCTATATCCCTGTATATAATGTCCTCTCCTCTATATCCCTGTATATAAGGTCCTCTCCTCCTCTATATCCCTGTATATAATGTCCTCTCCTCCTCTATAACCCTGTATATAATGTCCTCTCCTCTATATCCCTGTATATAATGTCCTCTCCTCCTCCTCTATATCCCTGTATATAATGTCCTCTCCTCTATATCCCTGTATATAATGTCCTCTCCTCCTCCTCTATATCCCTGTATATAAGGTCCTCTCCTCCTCCTCTATATCCCTGTATGTAATGTCCTCTCCTCCTCTATAACCCTGTATATAATGTCCTCTCCTCTATATCCCTGTATATAATGTTCTCTCCTCTATATCCCTGTATATAATGTCCTCCCCTCCTCTATAGCCCTGTATATAATGTTCTCTCCTCTATATCCCTGTATATAATGTCCTCTCCTCTATATCCCTGTATATAATGTCCTCTCCTCCTCTATATCCCTGTATATAATGTCCTCTCCTCCTCTATATCCCTGTATATAATGTCCTCTCCTCCTCTATATCCCTGTATATAATGTCCTCTCCTCCTCTATATCCCTGTATATAATGTCCTCTCCTCCTCTATATCCCTGTATATAATGTCCTCTCATCCTCTATATCCCTGTATATAATGTCCTCTCCTCCTCTATATCCCTGTATATAATGTCCTCTCCTCCTCTATATCCCTGTATATAATGTCCTCTCCTCCTCTATAACCCTGTATATAATGTCCTCTCCTCCTCTATAGCCCTGTATATAATGTCCTCTCCTCCTCTATAGCCCTGTATATAATGTCCTCTCCTCCTCTATATCCCTGTATATAATGTCCTCTCCTCCTCTATATCCCTGTATATAATGTCCTCTCCTCCTCTATATCCCTGTATATAATGTCCTCTCCTCCTCCTCTATATCCCTGTATATAATGTCCTCTCCTCTATATCCCTGTATATAATGTCATCTCCTCCTCCTCCTCTATATCCCTGTATATAATGTCCTCTCCTCTATATCCCTGTATATAATGTCCTCTCCTCTATATCCCTGTATATAATGTCATCTCCTCCTCCTCCTCTATATCCCTGTATATAATGTCCTCTCCTCCTCCTCCTCCTCCTCCTCTATATCCCTGTATATAATGTCCTCTCCTCTATATAACCCTGTATATAATGTCCTCTCCTCCTCTATATCCCTGTATATAATGTCCTCTGCTCCTCCTCTATATCCCTGTATATAATGTCCTCTCCTCCTCCTCTATATCCCTGTATATAATGTCCTCTCCTCCTCCTCTATATCCCTGTATATAATGTCCTCTCCTCCTCCTCTATATCCCTGTATATAATGTCCTCTCCTCCTCCTCTATATCCCTGTATATAATGTCCTCTCCTCCTCCTCTATATCCCTGTATATAATGTCCTCTCCTCCTCTATATCCCTGTATATAATGTCCTCTCCTCCTCTATATCCCTGTATATAATGTCCTCTCCTCCTCCTCTATATCCCTGTATATAATGTCCTCTCCTCCTCCTCTCTATCCCTGTATATAATGTCCTCTCCTCCTCCTCTCTATCCCTGTATATAATGTCCTCTCCTCCTGTATATAATGTCCTCTCCTCCTCCTCTATATCCCTGTATATAATGTCCTCTTCCTCTCCTCTATATCCCTGTATATAATGTCCTCTCCTCCTCCATATCCCTGTATATAATGTCCTCTCCTCCTCTCTATCCCTGTATATAATGTCCTCTCCTCCTCCTCTATAGCCCTGTATATAATGTCCTCTCCTCCTCCTCTATATCCCTGTATATAATGTCCTCTCCTCCTCCTCTATATCCCTGTATATAATGTCCTCTCCTCCTCCTCTATATCCCTGTATATAATGTCCTCTCCTCCTCCTCTATATCCCTGTATATAATGTCCTCTCCTCCTCCTCTATATCCCTGTATATAATGTCCTCTCCTCCTCCTCTATATCCCTGTATATAATGTCCTCTCCTCCTCCTCTATATCCCTGTATATAATGTCCTCTCCTCCTCCTCTATATCCCTGTATATAATGTCCTCTCCTCCTCCTCTATATCCCTGTATATAATGTCCTCTCCTCCTCCTCTATATCCCTGTATATAATGTCCTCTCCTCCTCCTCCTCCTCCTCTATATCCCTGTATATAAGGTCCTCTCCTCCTCCTCTTTATCCCTGTATATAATGTCCTCTCCTCCTCTTTATCCCTGTATATAATGTCCTCTCCTCCTCTATATCCCTGTATATAATGTCCTCTCCTCCTCTATATCCCTGTATATAATGTCCTCTCCTCCTCTGTATCCCTGTATATAATGTCCTCTCCTCCTCCTCCTCTATATCCCTGTATATAATGTCCTCTCCTCCTCTCTATCCCTGTATATAATGTCCTCTCCTCCTCCTCTATATCCCTGTATATAATGTCCTCTCCTCCTCTCTATCCCTGTATATAATGTCCTCTCCTCCTCTATATCCCTGTATATAATGTCCTTTCCTCCTCTATATCCCTGTATATAATGTCCTCTCCTCCTCTCTATCCCTGTATATAATGTCCTCTCCTCCTCTCTATCCCTGTATAGAATGTCCTCTCCTCCTCTATATCCCTGTATATAATGTCCTCTCCTCCTCTATATCCCTGTATATAATGTCCTCTCCTCCTCTATAACCCTGTATATAATGTCCTCCTCCTCTATATCCCTGTATATAATGTCCTCTCCTCCTCTATAACCCTGTATATAATGTCCTCTCCTCCTCTATATCCCTGTATATAATGTCCTCCCCTCCTCCTCCTCTATATCCCTGTATATAATGTCCTCTCCTCCTCTAACCCTGTATATAATGTCCTCTCCTCCTCTCTATCCCTGTATATAATGTCCTCTCCTCCTCTATATCCCTGTATATAATGTCCTCTCCTCCTCTATAACCCTGTATATAATGTCCTCTCCTCCTCTATATCCCTGTATATAATGTCCTCTCTTCCTCCTCTCCTCTATATCCCTGTATATAATGTCCTCTCCTCCTCCTCTCCTCTATATCCCTGTATATAATGTCCTCTCCTCCTCCTCTCCTCTATATCCCTGTATATAATGTCCTCTCCTCCTCTATAGCCCTGTATATAATGTCCTCTCCTCCTCCTCTATATCCCTGTATATAATGTCCTCTCCTCCTCTATAGCCCTGTATATAATGTCCTCTCCTCCTCCTCCTCTATATAATGTCCTGTCCTCTCCTCCTCTCTATCCCTGTATATAATGTCCTCTCCTCCTCTATATCCCTGTATATAATGTCCTCCCCTCCTCCTCTATATCCCTGTATATAATGTCTTCTCCTCTCTATCCCTGTATATAATGTGCTCTCCTCCTCTCTATCCCTGTATATAATGTCCTCTCCTCCTCTATAACCCTGTATATAATGTCCTCTCCTCCTCTATAACCCTGTATATAATGTCCTCTCCTCCTCTATAACCCTGTATATAATGTCCTCTCCTCCTCTATATCCCTGTATATAATGTCCTCTCCTCCTCCTCTATATCCCTGTATATAATGTCCTCTCCTCCTCCTCTATATCCCTGTATATAATGTCCTCTCCTCCTCCTCTATATCCCTGTATATAATGTCCTCTCCTCCTCCTCTATATCCCTGTATATAATGTCCTCTCCTCCTCCTCTATATCCCTGTATATAAGGTCCTCTCCTCCTCCTCTTTATCCCTGTATATAAGGTCCTCTCCTCCTCTATATCCCTGTATATAATGTCCTCTCCTCCTCTATATCCCTGTATATAATGTCCTCTCCTCCTCTGTATCCCTGTATATAATGTCCTCTCCTCCTCCTCTATATCCCTGTATATAATGTCCTCTCCTCCTCTCTATCCCTGTATATAATGTCCTCTCCTCCTCCTCTATATCCCTGTATATAATGTCCTCTCCTCCTCTCTATCCCTGTATATAATGTCCTCTCCTCCTCTATATCCCTGTATATAATGTCCTTTCCTCCTCTCTATCCCTGTATATAATGTCCTCTCCTCCTCTCTATCCCTGTATATAATGTCCTCTCCTCCTCTCTATCCCTGTATATAATGTCCTCTCCTCCTCTATAACCCTGTATATAATGTCCTCTCCTCCTCTATATCCCTGTATATAATGTCCTCTCCTCCTCTATAACCCTGTATATAATGTCCTCCTCCTCTATATCCCTGTATATAATGTCCTCTCCTCCTCAATAACCCTGTATATAATGTCCTCTCCTCCTCTATATCCCTGTATATAATGTCCTCTCCTCCTCCTCCTCTATATCCCTGTATATAATGTCCTCTCCTCCTCTAACCCTGTATATAATGTCCTCTCCTCCTCTCTATCCCTGTATATAATGTCCTCTCCTCCTCTATATCCCTGTATATAATGTCCTCTCCTCCTCTATAACCCTGTATATAATGTCCTCTCCTCCTCTATATCCCTGTATATAATGTCCTCTCCTCCTCCTCTCCTCTATATCCCTGTATATAATGTCCTCTCCTCCTCCTCTCCTCTATATCCCTGTATATAATGTCCTCTCCTCCTCCTCTCCTCTATATCCCTGTATATAATGTCCTCTCCTCCTCCTCTCCTCTATATCCCTGTATATAATGTCCTCTCCTCCTCTATATCCCTGTATATAATGTCCTCTCCTCCTCCTCTATATCCCTGTATATAATGTCCTCTCCTCCTCTATAGCCCTGTATATAATGTCCTCTCCTCCTCCTCCTCCTCTATATCCCTCTATATAATGTCCTGTCCTCTCCTCCTCTCTATCCCTGTATATAATGTCCTCTCCTCCTCTATATCCCTGTATATAATGTCCTCCCCTCCTCCTCGATATCCCTGTATATAATGTCTTCTCCTCTCTATCCCTGTATATAATGTCCTCTCCTCCTCTCTATCCCTGTATATAATGTCCTCTCCTCCTCTATAACCCTGTATATAATGTCCTCTCCTCCTCTATAACCCTGTATATAATGTCCTCTCCTCCTCTATAACCCTGTATATAATGTCCTCTCCTCCTCTATATCCCTGTATATAATGTCCTCTCCTCCTCTATAACCCTGTATATAATGTCCTCTCCTCCTCTATAACCCTGTATATAATGTCCTCTCCTCCTCTATAACCCTGTATATAATGTCCTCTCCTCCTCTATAATCCCTGTATATAATGTCCTCTCCTCCTCTATAACCCTGTATATAATGTCCTCTCCTCCTCTATAACCCTGTATATAATGTCCTCTCCTCCTCTATATCCCTGTATATAATGTCCTCTCCTCCTCTCTATCCCTGTATATAATGTCCTCTCCTCCTCTCTATCCCTGTATATAATGTCCTCTCCTCCTCTCTATCCCTGTATATAATGTCCTCTCCTCCTCTATATCCCTGTATATAATGTCCTCTCCTCCTCTATATCCCTGTATATAATGTCCTCTCCTCCTCCTCTCCTCTATATCCCTGTATATAAGGTCCTCTCCTCCTCTCTATCCCTGTATATAATGTCCTCTCCTCCTCTATATCCCTGTATATAATGTCCTCTCCTCCTCTATATCCCTGTATATAATGTCCTCTCCTCCTCCTCTCCTCTATATCCCTGTATATAATGTCCTCCCCTCCTCCTCTATATCCCTGTATATAATGTCCTCTCCTCCTCTATATCCCTGTATATAATGTCCTCTCCTCCTCTATCCCTGTATATAATGTCCTCTCCTCCTCTATATCCCTGTATATAATGTCCTCTCCTCCTCCTCTCCTCTATATCCCTGTATATAATGTCCTCCCCTCCTCCTCTATATCCCTGTATATAATGTTCTCTCCTCCTCTCTATCCCTGTATATAATGTCCTCTCCTCCTCTTCCTCTCTGTCCCTGTATATAATGTCCTCTCCTCCTCTATATCCCTGTATATAATGTCCTCTCCTCCTCTATCCCTGTATATAATGTCCTCTCCTCTATATCCCTGTATATAATGTCCTCTCCTCCTCCTCTATATCCCTGTATATAATGTCCTCTCCTCCTCCTCTATATCCCTGTATATAATGTCCTCTCCTCCTCCTCTATATCCCTGTATATAATGTCCTCTCCTCCTCCTCTCTATCCCTGTATATAATGTCCTCTCCTCCTCCTCTATATCCCTGTATATAATGTCCTCTCCTCCTCCTCTATATCCCTGTATATAATGTCCTCTCCTCCTCCTCTATATCCCTGTATATAATGTCCTCTCCTCCTCCTCCTCCTCTATATCCCTGTATATAATGTCCTCTCCTCCTCTATATCCCTGTATATAATGTCCTCCCCTCCTCTTCTATATCCCTGTATATAATGTCCTCTCCTCCTCCTCTATATCCCTGTATATAATGTCCTCTCCTCCTGTATATAATGTCCTCTCCTCTATATCCCTGTATATAATGTCCTCTCCTCCTCCTCTATATCCCTGTATATAATGTCCTCTCCTCCTCCTCTATATCCCTGTATATAATGTCCTCTCCTCCTGTATATAATGTCCTCTCCTCTATATCCCTGTATATAATGTCCTCTCCTCCTCCTCTATATCCCTGTATATAATGTCCTCCCCTCCTCTTCTATATCCCTGTATATAATGTCCTCTCCTCTATATCCCTGTATATAATGTCCTCTCCTCCTGTATATAATGTCCTCTCCTCTATATCCCTGTATATAATTTCCTCTCCTCCTCTATATCCCTGTATATAATGTCCTCTCCTCCTCCTCTATATCCCTTTATATATATTGTCCTCTCCTCCTGTATATAATGTCCTCTCCTCTATATCCCTGTATATAATTTCCTCTCCTCCTCTATATCCCTGTATATAAGGTCCTCTCTACCTCCTCTATATCCCTGTATATAAGGTCCTCTCCTCCTCCTCTATATCCCTGTATATAATGTCCTCTCCTCCTCTCTATCCCTGTATATAATGTCCTCTCTTCCTCTATATCCCTGTATATAATGTCCTCTCCTCCTCTATATCCCTGTATATAATGTCCTCTCCTCCTCTATATCCCTGTATATAATGTCCTCTCCTCTATATCCCTGTATATAATGTTCTCTCTCCTCTTTCTCTATATCCCTGTATATAATGTCCTCTCTTTCTCTATATCCCTGTATATAATGTCCTCTCCTCCTCTATAGCCCTGTATATAATGTCCTCTCCTCCTCTATCCCTGTATATAATGTCCTCTCCTCTATATCCCTGTATATAATGTCCTCTCCTCCTCCTCTATATCCCTGTATATAATGTCCTCTCCTCCTCCTCTATATCCCTGTATATAATGTCCTCTACTCCTCTTCCTCTGTATCCCTGTATATAATGTCCTCTCCTCCTCCTCCTCCTCCTCTATATCCCTGTATATAATGTCCTCTCCTCCTCCTCTATATCCCTGTATATAAGGTCCTCTCCTCCTCCTCTATATCCCTGTATATAAGGTTCTCTCATCCTCCTCCTCTATATCCCTGTATATAATGTCCTCTCCTCTATATCCCTGTATATAATGTTCTCTCTCCTCTTCCTCTATATCCCTGTATATAATGTTCTCTCTCCTCTTCCTCTATATTCCTGTATATAATGTCCTCTCCTCCTCTATAGCCCTGTATATAATGTCCTCTCCTCCTCTATATCCCTGTATATAATGTCCTCTCCTCTATATCCCTGTATATAATGTTCTCTCTCCTCTTCCTCTATATCCCTGTATATAATGTTCTCTCTCCTCTTCCTCTATATCCCTGTATATAATGTCCTCTCCTCCTCTATAGCCTTGTATATAATGTCCTCTCCTCCTCTATCCCTGTATATAATGTCCTCTCCTCCTCTATAGCCCTGTATATAATGTCCTCTCCTCCTCTATCCCTGTATATAATGTCCTTTCCTCCTCTATAGCCCTGTATATAATGTCCTCTCCTCCTCCTCTATATCCCTGTATATAATGTCCTCTCCTCTCCTCTATATCCCTGTATATAATGTCCTCTCCTCCTCTATATCCCTGTATCTAATGTCCTGTCCTCCTCCTCTATATCCCTGTATATAATGTCCTCTCCTCCTCTATATCCCTGTATATAATGTCCTCTCCTCCTCTATATCCCTGTATATAATGTCCTCTCCTCCTCTATATCCCTGTATATAATGTCCTCTCCTCCTCTATATCCCTGTATATAATGTCCTCTCCTCCTCTATATCCCTGTATATAATGTCCTCTCCTCCTCCTCTATATCCCTGTATATAATGTTCTCTCCTCCTCTATATCCCTGTATATAATGTTCTCTCCTCCTCTATATCCCTGTATATAATGTCCTCTCCTCCTCTCTATCCCTGTATATAATGTCCTCTCTTCCTCTATATCCCTGTATATAATGTCCTCTCTTCTATATCCCTGTATATAATGTCCTCTCCTCCTCTTCCTCCTCTATATCCCTGTATATAATGTCCTCTCCTCCTCCTCTATATCCCTGTATATAAGGTCCTCTCCTCCTCCTCCTCCTCTATATCCCTGTATATAATGTCCTCTCCTCCTCCTCCTCTTCCTCTATATCCCTGTATATAATGTCCTCTCCTCCTCCTCTATATCCCTGTATATAAGGTCCTCTCCTCCTCCTCCTCTATATCCCTGTATATAAGGTCCTCTCCTCCTCTATATCCCTGTATATAAGGTCCTCTCCTCCTCCTCTATATCCCTGTATATAATGTCCTCTCCTCCTCTATATCCCTGTATATAATGTCCTCTCTTCCTCTATATCCCTGTATATAAGGTCCTCTCCTCCTCCTCCTCTATATCCCTGTATATAAGGTCCTCTCCTCCTCCTCCTCTATTTCCCTGTATATAATGTCCTCTCCTCCTCTGTATAAAATTCTAGAACAGTGCAGCTTCTAGATTGGATCATTTGTGAAAATTGTGACTGCAGCAGTGGAGGTGACTGGAGTATTAGACATGGTGTAACAGTTGTGACTGCAGCAGTGGAGGTGACTGGAGTACAAATCTTAATCCTTGATGTTCTCTCATACAGAAGAGGATTGTAAATACCGCTAGACTGTCATGTGACCAGAGTGCTGTCCCCCGCAGCCTGGGCGCTATTCTGTAGAACACTCCGCTGTTGTGTGGCTTTAGGTTTTGTGTGTCAGCAGTGTACACATTGGGGGCACGGAGGTCACCTGACAAGCAGACACTGTGATGGTTTTAGTATGGTGCCTGTCGTCGGTGTCACTCGGGTGTCGTGATACAGGAGCAGGGGCTATATCCGCTGGGTTGTAGCTGTAATGGCGGCCATATTGGTTATCACCCAGCTTTACCGGAAACGGATGTAAATAAACATAACTGAGGAGTAGTTGATTTTTGGGGTGATTCTCCTTTGACCATGTGATATTGACTTGTCCTGTGACTTGTATTTTTTTCTCCTCCAGACCCCGAGCTCGGTGCCCAGGATGAGCGTGGAGGCCACGGGTAAACCCCTGAAGGTGGGCTCTCGAGTGGAGGTGATCGGAAAGGGACATCGCGGTACTGTCGCTTTCGTGGGGGCCACACTATTTGCCACAGGGAAATGGGTGGGAGTCATCCTGGATGATGCCAAGGGGAAGAATGATGGCAACGTGCAGGGAAGGAAGTACTTCACCTGTGAAGAGAATCATGGGATATTTGTGCGTCAGTCACAGGTATGTAACTCAGGATCAGTACAGGATAAGTAATGTATGTACACAGTGACTCCACCAGCAGAATAGTGAGTGCAGCTCTGGAGTATAATACAGGATGTAACTCAGGATCAGTACAGGATAAGTAATGTAATGTATGTACACAGTGACTCCACCAGCAGAATAGTGAGTGCAGCTCTGGAGTATAATACAGGATGTAACTCAGCATCAGTACAGGATAAGTAATGTAATGTATGTACACAGTGACTCCACCAGCAGAATAGTGAGTGCAGCTCTGGAGTATAATACAGGATGTAACTCAGGATCAGTGCAGGATAAGTAATGTAATGTATGTGCACAGTGACTCCACCAGCAGAATAGTGAGTGCAGCTCTGGAGTATAATACAGGATGTAACTCCGGATCAGTACAGGATAAGTAATGTATGTACACAGTGACTCCACCAGCAGAATAGTGAGTGCAGCTCTGGAGTATAATACAGGATGTAACTCAGGATCAGAACAGGATAAGTAATGTAATGTATGTACACAGTGACTCCACCAGCAGAATAGTGAGTGCAGCTCTGGAGTATAATACAGGATATAACTCAGGATCAGTACAGGATAAGTAATGTAATGTATGTACACAGTGACTCCACCAGCAGAATAGTGATTGCAGCTCTGGAGTATAATACAGGATATTACTCAGGATCAGTACAGGATAAGTAATGTAATGTATGTACACAGTGACTCCACCAGCAGAATAGTGAGTGCAGCTCTGGAGTATAATACAGGATATAACTCAGGATCAGTACAGGATAAGTAATGTAATGTATGTACACAGTGACTCCACCAGCAGAATAGTGAGTGCAGCTCTGGAGTATAATACAGAATGTAACTCCGGATCAGTACATGATAAGTAATGTATGTACACAGTGACTCCACCAGCAGAATAGTAAGTGCAGCTCTGGAGTATAATACTGGATATAACTCAGGATCAGTACAGGATAAGTAATGTAATGTATGTACACAGTGACTCCACCAGCAGAATAGTGAGTGCAGCTCTGGAGTATAATACAGGATGTAACTCAGGATCAGTACAGGATAAGTAATGTAATGTATGTACACAGTGACTCCACCAGCAGAATAGTGAGTGCAGCTCTGGAGTATAATACAGGATATAACTCAGGATCAGTACAGGATAAGTAATGTAATGTATGTACACAGTGACTCCACCAGCAGAATAGTGAGTGCAGCTCTGGAGTATAATACATGATGTAACTCAGGATCAGTACAGGATAAGTAATGTAATGTATGTACACAGTGACTCCACCACCAGAATAGTGAGTGCAGCTCTGGAGTATAATACAAGACGTTGCTCTCGCGATCAGTACTATCGCACCCCTCCCCCTGTTCTGCGCGCCTCTAGCTGTCATGAGATCTTGCTGCAGCAGAGCTGACTTCTCGTTTCCCGCTTACATCTGCTGCGTGTAGATTTGGTCATGCGTGGTGTTTGCAGGGAGATGGCTGTGTTGTGTGACCCGGGACCTGTCCGGTTGTCTTGACCTCAGTTTCCGGATCGGTTCATTATTCTATTGTACCTTGTGATGTTTGTTCTGTGGTTATTGTGCAGATGAAGCTCGTGACACATCTCCTTTATGTACTCCGCTCTGCTACATCTGTTTGCCTGTGTATTTTATAAACTGTTGTCGAACTACAATTCCCAGCAAGTTTTAGTCATTCCAGGTGTCCCTTATAGCCAGAGCATGTGGAGGTTAAATTGCGTCTTATAACCCTGCGATGTCTCTGGTGGTTTGTAGCGGCCGGACGCCATGTGATGTTCTTATGTGGACTAATGTGTTTTGTTTTTTTTTTAGATTCAAGTGGTAGATGATGGAGCGGACACGACCTCCCCCGAAACCCCGGAACCGGTGGCTACAAAGGTTCTTAAGAGAGGTAAGAGCGTCACTATAACGTATGATCAAGCTTTACATGTTCTCTATGGGCGTGAAAGTGCATGGGACTAGTAACCCATGTAATCTGAAGCTTATAATAGTGCTGGAGTGTTATAAGACGAGCGGCTGATATCAGTCACACATATGATGTAATGTCTCTGGAGGATATAATAGTGCTGGAGTGATATAAGAGGAGCGGCTGATATCAGTCACACATATGATGTAATGTCTCTGGAGGATATAATAGTACTGGAGTGATATAAGAGGAGCGGCTGATATCAGTCACATATGATGTAATGTCTCTGGAGGATATAATAGTACTGGAGTGATATAAGAGGAGCGGCTGATATCAGTCACACATATGATGTAATGTCTCTGGAGGATATAATAGTACTGGAGTGATATAAGAGGAGAGGCTGATATCAGTCACACATATGATGTAATGTCTCTGGAGGATATAATAGTGCTGGAGTGATATAAGAGGAGCGGCTGATATCAGTCACACATATGATGTAATGTCTCTGGAGGATATAATAGTACTGGAGTGTTATAAGAGAAGCGGCTGATATCAGTCACATATATGATGTAATGTCTCTGGAGGATATAATAGTACTGGAGTGATATAAGAGGAGAGGCTGATATCAGTCACATATGATGTAATGTCTCTGGAGGATATAATAGTGCTGGAGTGATATAAGAAGAGCGGCTGAATCAGTCACACATATGATGTAATGTCTCTGGAGGATATAATAGTACTGGAGTGATATAAGAGGAGAGGCTGATATCAGTCACACATATGATGTAATGTCTCTGGAGGATATAATAGTGCTGGAGTGATATAAGAGGAGCGGCTGATATCAGTCACACATATGATGTAATGTCTCTGGAGGATATAATAGTACTGGAGTGTTATAAGAGAAGCGGCTGATATCAGTCACATATATGATGTAATGTCTCTGGAGGATATAATAGTACTGGAGTGATATAAGAGGAGAGGCTGATATCAGTCACATATGATGTAATGTCTCTGGAGGATATAATAGTGCTGGAGTGATATAAGAAGAGCGGCTGATATCAGTCACACATATGATGTAATGTCTCTGGAGGATATAATAGTGCTGGAGTGATATAAGAGGAGCGGCTGATATCAGTCACACATATGATGTAATGTCTCTGGAGGATATAATAGTGCTGGAGTGTTATAAGAGGAGCGGCTGATATCAGTCATACATGATGTAATGTCTCTGGAGGATATACTGTAATAGTGCTGGAGTGTTTAAGAGGAGCGGCTGATATCAGTCACATATATGATGTAATGTCTCTGGAGGATATAATAGTACTCGAGTGATATAAGAGAAGCGGCTGATATCAGTCACATATATGATGTAATGTCTCTGGAGGATATAATAGTACTGGAGTGTTAAAAGAGGAGCGGCTGATATCAGTCACACATATGATGTAATGTCTGGAGGATATAATAGTGCTGGAGTGATATAAGTGGAGCGGCTGATATCAGTCACACATATGATGTAATGTCTCTGGAGGATATAATAGTACTGGAGTGTTATAAGAGGAGCAGCTGAGATCAGTCACATATGATGTAATGTCTCTGGAGGATATAATAGTGCTGGAGTGATATAAGAGGAGCGGCTGATATCAGTCACACATATGATGTAATGTCTGGAGGATATAATAGTGCTGGAGTGATATAAGAGGAGCGGCTGATATCAGTCACACATATGATGTAATGTCTCTGGAGGATATAATAGTACAGGAGTGTTATAAGAGGAGCGGCTGATATCAGTCACATATGATGTAATGTCTCTGGAGGATATAATAGTACTGGAGTGTTATAAGAGGAGCGGCTGATATCAGTCACATATGATGTAATGTCTCTGGAGGATATAATAGTGCTGGAGTGATATAAGAGGAGCGGCCTGATATCAGTCACATATGATGTAATGTCTCTGGAGGATATAATAGTGCTGGAGTGATATAAGAGGAGCGGCTGATATCAGTCACATATGATGTAATGTCTCTGGAGGATATAATAGTACTGGAGTGATATAAGAGGAGCGGCTGATATCAGTCACACATATGATGTAATGTCTGGAGGATATAATAGTACTGGAGTGATATAAGAGGAGCGGCTGATATCAGTCACACATATGATGTAATGTCTGGAGGATATAATAGTACTGGAGTGATATAAGAGGAGCGGCTGATATCAGTCACACATATGATGTAATGTCTGGAGGATATAATAGTACTGGAGTGTTATAAGAGGAGCGGCTGATATCAGTCACATATGATGTAAATGTTGTGACTTTTGGGTCGTTTGGCCCTCTGTAGCCACTGGTTATAAATGGAGAGTGTTCTCCCCCGTCCCGCCGCGTCCAGTATAATTTATGCTGGGTACTTTCGTATGTTGTAGCGTTGCTGGCGTAGATTTCATTCAATGTTGCCCGGACAACCAAAGATGCGACAACTTTTTCAGGAGGCGCGTGAATCGTAATAATTTTGTTGCGTCTTTACTCCATCTGGTTTTCATTGACTGGCGCAGTCTTGATTCTTCTCCCCGTAGTTTTTTTTTTTCCTCGCTATTTCAAGAGACTGAAAATGTGTCCTGACGTAATGCTCCTCACAGCTGAGGGTTTGTTACAGTTGTCTGCAGTGTAGATATCAGCACAGATCTCTTGTCCTGATCAGTTTTAGTATACATCAGTCTGGAGTGTATGACGGCATAGTGTATCCTGTGTGATGGCGTATATTATATATCCTGTGTGATGGTGTATACTATATATCCTGTGTGATGGTGTATATTATATATCCTGTGTGATGGTGTATATTATATATCCTGTGTGATGGTGTATATTATATATCCTGTGTGATGGTGTATATTATATATCCTGTGTGATGGTGTATATTATATATCCTGTGTGATGGTGTATACTATATATCCTGTGTGATGGTGTATATTATATATCCTGTGTGATGGTGTATACTATATATCCTGTGTGATGGTGTATACTATATATCCTGTGTGATGGTGTATACTATATATCCTGTGTGATGGTGTATACTATATATCCTGTGTGATGGTGTATATTATATATCCTGTGTGATGGTGTATACTATATATCCTGTGTGATGGTGTATATTATATATCCTGTGTGATGGTGTATACTATATATCCTGTGTGATGGTGTATATTATATATCCTGTGTGATGGTGTATATTATATATCCTGTGTGATGGTGTATATATCCTGTGTGATGATGTATATATCCTGTGTGATGGTGTGTACTATATATCCCTGTGTGATGGTGTATATTATATATCCTGTGTGATGGTGTATACTATATATCCTGTGTGATGGTGTATATTATATATCCTGTGTGATGGTGTATACTATATATCCTGTGTGATGGTGTATATATATATCCTGTGTGATGGTGTATATTATATATCCTGTGTGATGGTGTATATTATATATCCTGTGTGATGGTGTATATTATATATCCTGTGTGATGGTGTATATTATATATCCTGTGTGATGGTGTATATTATATATCCTGTGTGATGGTGTATACTATATATCCTGTGTGATGGTGTATATTATATATCCTGTGTGATGGTGTATACTATATATCCTGTGTGATGGTGTATATTATATATCCTGTGTGATGGTGTATATTATATATCCTGTGTGATGGTGTATATTATATATCCTGTGTGATGGTGTATATTATATATCCTGTGTGATGGTGTATATTATATATCCTGTGTGATGGTGTATATTATATATCCTGTGTGATGGTGTATATTATATATCCTGTGTGATGGTGTATACTATATATCCTGTGTGATGGTGTATATTATATATCCTGTGTGATGGTGTATACTATATATCCTGTGTGATGGTGTATATTATATATCCTGTGTGATGGTGTATACTATATATCCTGTGTGATGGTGTATATTATATATCTGTGTGATGGTGTATACTATATATCCTGTGTGATGGTGTATACTATATATCCTGTGTGATGGTGTATACTATATATCCTGTGTGATGGTGTATATTATATATCCTGTGTGATGGTGTATACTATATATCCTGTGTGATGGTGTATATTATATATCCTGTGTGATGGTGTATACTATATATCCTGTGTGATGGTGTATATTATATATCCTGTGTGATGGTGTATATTATATATCCTGTGTGATGGTGTATATATCCTGTGTGATGATGTATATATCCTGTGTGATGGTGTGTACTATATATCCTGTGTGATGGTGTATATTATATATCCTGTGTGATGGTGTATATTATATATCTTGTGTGATGGTGTATATTATATATCCGTGTGATGGTGTATATTATATATCCTGTGTGATGGTGTATACTATATATCCTGTGTGATGGTGTATATTATATATCCTGTGTGATGGTGTATATATCCTGTGTGATGGTGTATACTATATATCCTGTGTGATGGTGTATATTATATATCCTGTGTGAATGGTGTATATTATATATCCTGTGTGATGGTGTATACTATATATCCTGTGTGATGGTGTATATTATATATCCTGTGTGATGGTGTATATTATATATCCTGTGTGATGGTGTATATTATATATCCTGTGTGATGGTGTATACTATATATCCTGTGTGATGGTGTATATTATATATCCTGTGTGATGGTGTATATATCCTGTGTGATGGTGTATACTATATATCCTGTGTGATGGTGTATATTATATATCCTGTGTGATGGTGTATATTATATATCCTGTGTGATGGTGTATATTATATATCCTGTGTGATGGTGTATATTATATATCCTGTGTGATGGTGTATACTATATATCCTGTGTGATGGTGTATATTATATATCCTGTGTGATGGTGTATATTATATATCCTGTGTGATGGTGTATATTATATATCCTGTGTGATGGTGTATACTATATATCCTGTGTGATGGTGTATATTATATATCCTGTGTGATGGTGTATATTATATATCCTGTGTGATGGTGTATATTATATATCCTGTGTGATGGCGTATATTATATATCCTGTGTGATGGTGTATACTATATATCCTGTGTGATGGTGTATACTATATATCCTGTGTGATGGTGTATATTATATATCCTGTGTGATGGTGTATATTATATATCCTGTGTGATGGTGTATATTATATATCCTGTGTGATGGTGTATACTATATATCCTGTGTGATGGTGTATACTATATATCCTGTGTGATGGTGTATATTATATATCCTGTGTGATGGTGTATAATATATATCCTGTGTGATGGTGTATATTATATATCCTGTGTGATGGTGTATATATCCTGTGTGATGGTGTACACTATATATCCTGTGTGATGGTGTATATTATATATCCTGTGTGATGGTGTATATATCCTGTGTGATGGTGTATACTATATATCCTGTGTGATGGTGTATACTATATATCCTGTGTGATGGTGTATATTATATATCCTGTGTGATGGTGTATACTATATATCCTGTGTGATGGTGTATACTATATATCCTGTGTGATGGTGTATATTATATATCCTGTGTGATGGTGTATACTATATATCCTGTGTGATGGTGTATACTATATATCCTGTGTGATGGTGTATATTATATATCCTGTGTGATGGTGTATACTATATATCCTGTGTGATGGTGTATACTATATATCCTGTGTGATGGTGTATATTATATATCCTGTGTGATGGTGTATAATATATATCCTGTGTGATGGTGTATATTATATATCCTGTGTGATGGTGTATATATCCTGTGTGATGGTGTACACTATATATCCTGTGTGATGGTGTATATTATATATCCTGTGTGATGGTGTATATATCCTGTGTGATGGTGTATACTATATATCCTGTGTGATGGTGTATACTATATATCCTGTGTGATGGTGTATACTATATATCCTGTGTGATGGTGTATAATATATCTCCTGTGTGATGGTGTATATTATATATCCTGTGTGATGGTGTATATTATATATCCTGTGTGATGGCGTATATTATATATCCTGTGTGATGGTGTATACTATATATCCTGTGTGATGGTGTATATTATATATCCTGTGTGATGGTGTATACTATATATCCTGTGTGATGGTGTATATTATATATCCTGTGTGATGGTGTATATATCCTGTGTGATGGTGTATATATCCTGTGTGATGGTGTATATATGGTGTATATATCCTGTGTGATGGTGTATATATCCTGTGTGATGGTGCATACTATATATCCTGTGTGATGGTGTATACTATATATCCTGTGTGATGGTGTATACTATATATCCTGTGTGATGGTGTATATTATATATCCTGTGTGATGGTGTATAGTATATATCCTGTGTGATGGTGTATATTATATATCCTGTGTGATGGTGTATACTATATATCCTGTGTGATGGTGTATATTATATATCCTGTGTGATGGTGTATACTATATATCCTGTGTGATGGTGTATATTATATATCTTGTGTGATGGTGTATATTATATATCCTGTGTGATGGTGTATATTATATATCCTGTGTGATGGTGTATACTATATATCCTGTGTGATGGTGTATATTATATATCCTGTGTGATGGTGTATATATCCTGTGTGATGGTGTATACTATATATCCTGTGTGATGGTGTATATTATATATCCTGTGTGATGGTGTATATTATATATCCTGTGTGATGGTGTATATTATATATCCTGTGTGATGGTGTATATTATATATCCTGTGTGATGGTGTATACTATATATCCTGTGTGATGGTGTATACTATATATCCTGTGTGATGGTGTATATTATATATCCTGTGTGATGGTGTATATTATATATCCTGTGTGATGGTGTACACTATATATCCTGTGTGATGGTGTATATTATATATCCTGTGTGATGGTGTATATTATATATCCTGTGTGATGGTGTATACTATATATCCTGTGTGAATGGTGTATACTATATATCCTGTGTGATGGTGTATATTATATATCCTGTGTGATGGTGTATATTATATATTCTGTGTGATGGTGTATATTATATATCCTGTGTGATGGTGTATATTATATATCCTGTGTGATGGTGTATATTATATATCCTGTGTGATGGCGTATATTATATATCCTGTGTGATGGTGTATATTATATATCCTGTGTGATGGTGTATATTATATATCCTGTGTGATGGTGTATATTATATATCCTGTGTGATGGTGTATATTATATATCCTGTGTGATGGTGTATATTATATATCCTGTGTGATGGTGTATATTATATATCCTGTGTGATGGTGTATATTATATATCCTGTGTGATGGTGTATATTATATATCCTGTGTGATGGTGTATATTATATATCCTGTGTTATGGTGTATATTATATATCCTGTGTGATGGTGTATATTATATATCCTGTGTGATGGTGTTAATTATATATCCTGTGTGATGGTGTATACTATATATCCTGTGTGATGGTGTATACATGGTGTATATATCCTGTGTGATGGTGTATAGTATATATCCTGTGTGATGGTATACTATATATCCTGTGTGATGGTGTATATTATATATCCTGTGTGATGGTGTATATTATATATCCTGTGTGATGGTGTATATTCTATATCATGTGTGATGGTGTATACTATATATCCTGTGTGATGTGTATATTATATATCCTGTGTGATGGTGTATATTATATATCCTGTGTGATGGTGTATAGTATATATCCTGTGTGATGGTGTATAGTATATATCCTGTGTGATGGTGTATACTATATATCCTGTGTGATGGTGTATAGTATATATCCTGTGTGATGGTGTATACTATATATATATCTCCTGTGTGATGGTGTATATATCCTGTGTAATGGTGTATATTATATATCCTGTGTGATGGTGTATATTATATATCCTGTGAGATGGTGTATATTCTATATCATGTGTGATGGTGTATACTATATATCCTGTGTGATGGTGTATATTATATATCCTGTGTGATGGTGTATATTATATATCCTGTGTGATGGTGTATATATATATATCCTGTGTGATGGTGTATACTATATATCCTGTGTGATGGTGTATACTATATATCCTGTGTGATGGTGTATTTATATATCCTGTGTGATGGTGTATATATATATCCTGTGTGATGTGTATTTATATATCCTGTGTGATGGTGTATCCTGTGGATGGTACCTATATATCCTGTGGGTGTATATTATATATCCTGTGTGATGGTGTATATATCCTGTGTGATGGTGTATACTATATATCCTGTGTGATGGTGTATACTATATATCCTGTGTGATGGTGTATTATTATATATCCTGTGTGATGGTGTATACTATATATCCTGTGTGATGGTGTATATTATATCCTGTGTGATGGTGTATATTATATATCCTGTGTGATGGTGTATACTATATATCCTGTGTGATGGTGTATACTATATATCCTGTGTGATGGTGTATACTATATATCCTGTGTGATGGTGTATATTATATATCCTGTGTGATGGTGTATACTATATATCCTGTGGTGATGGTGTATACTATATATCCTGTGTGATGGTGTATATTATATATCCTGTGTGATGGTGTATATATATATCCTGTGTGATGGTGTATATAATCCATTTATATATCCTGTGTGATGGTTGTATATTTATATCCTGTGTGATGGTGTATATATATATCCTGTGTGATGGTGTATACTATATATCCTGTGTGATGGTGTATATTATATATCCTGTGTGATGGTGTATATTATATATCCTGTGTGATGGTGTATACTATATCCTGTGATGGTGTATATTATATATCCTGTGTGATGGTGTATACTATATATCCTGTGTGATGGTGTATATTTATATATCCTGTGTGATGGTGTATATTATATATCCTGTGTGATGGTGTATATTATATATCCTGTGTGATGGTGTATACTAATATATCCTGTGTGATGGTGTATATTATATATCCTGTGTGATGGTGTACACTATATATCCTGTGTGATGGTGTATATTATATATCCTGTGTGATGGTGTATATTATATATCCTGTGTGATGGTGTATATTATATATCCTGTGTGATGGTGTATACTATATATCCTGTGTGATGGTGTATATTATATATCCTGTGTGATGGTGTATATTATATATCCTGTGTGATGGTGTATACTATATATCCTGTGTGATGGTGTATATTATATATCCTGTGTGATGGTGTA